>NC_092182.1:27990792-28055792 GCF_043641665.1 Enoplosus armatus | reverse complement strand
AACAAACAAAAATGCAAGACAGCCGTTTACAACCTGAAGAGTATTTGTCAAACGTCAGAGGCTGACTTCCTCCACAGTGTGAACATCCTGACGGAGCCCCAGCTGCAGCTCTGGCTCGGGGCGACACACTTCTCACACTGACTGGTCTCTTAGTGCCGCCTCCTGCCCCCAGCAGACGGATCATTAGCTCTCTCTATAAAGCTATAAAGCTCCGGCGTCACCGCTGTGACATCTGTGATGAGCCGGCCCGGCGCTGAAGCAGTTAAAGCAGATAAATACGCCCGCTGCCCTGTGGACAATAACTGTATTTCTTTTCTCACCGTAAATACCTCTGTAAGAGGAATCAATAGGAGGAGGACCTGATGACTATCTGTCTCTGTCTCTGTCTCTGTGTGTGATGGCTGCTGCTTCTCCCTTTGGTACCTATTATGGAGGACTCTTGTTCAGGAACCACTGTGAGGCTCTACAGACCCCATCGACCCAACATCCTTCTGCAGCATGAAAGTGAGTTCGTCTCAGATCACAAGTCTCTCTGTCTGTCTCTGTCTGTCTCTGTCTCTCTAATGTTCTTGGGGGAGGACCCTCAAACCACGGTCATGACAAATTAGAAATAAAAGTCAAAAGTATTTAAAGATTCATGCTAAATGTTCATTCAGCCAACATATCTGATCTTACAACAACAAGAAAGTACAGCATTATGGTGGTTTCATGGTTCTGTTCAGGCACATACATAAAGTTATTTTGTAGACGACAGAGTTTCTGTCGGTCCACCTTTAAAATGTATAGGGATGAGAGAGAGACAGACCTTTCTGTTTCTCCTTCACTTCACCTTCCTCCTCCTCTTTTATCTCCTGCAGGCTGTCCTTGGCCTGTAGTTGAGATTCAGAGTGTCTGTCCTGAAACACGTCTTCTGTCTCTGCCTGCCTCTCCTCATTGATCCACTGAGACTGGGGGGTGGGGGGTGGGGCGGCGAAGTGAGAGACAAATGAGAAAAAGAGACAGCAGATGGAGGACAGGAAGGATGCTGCAGAGGAGAGAGAGAGTGATGAGGAGGGGGAACAATAAATAGAAAAACATCTTATCTCTTAAACCCAGATATTAAAATTGAAATAGCCGAAGGAAAAAGGCTCGAGTTTCTGGTGATCCGCAGGCTATTTCTGCCTTTAACAAGTATTTGTCAGCTGCATGATGCACCTTGACTGTTTGCCAGCGGCGGCCAGTCTTGACAATGCTAATTCCTCAGGATGCCGCGCTGTCTTTAACAACAACTACTGAGGAGTGTGCAGGGAAGAAATGGGCCAGAAAAGCCCGCTGGAGCTGAGTGTTTATGTTCCTTTTCTTGGGAAAAAGGAGGCAGAGAGAGGCTCAATATTTGCATTGGAAAATGTTCAAACTAACAGAGCCGGGCGACACGGCGGTGCAGCAGCGTCTGTAGATTACACTTGTCGCAGATGTGAGACACAGGAGGGCTCACCGCCTGCTTCCTGTCGCTGCGCTGGGTTTTATTTTGAAAGAGGAGTGGGCAGGCTGGAACCTGAGCCTGGTTACAGCAGAAATCCACCAAACAGGAGCATAATCTGTAAAATACTTACATAAGGCCCAACAGCCAGAGTGCACATCACTCATCATTTATTTGGGGCCAGATAGTTATTATATTGTACTACATATAAAGAGAAGTGTGTCAAAATAATAGAAACAGCTGTCAGCAGCATAAACCACATGCAGGTGAATCAACATCACAACCATGACGGAGGACTGTTGGATTAGACTGACTGAGTTTTAGCAGGTGTACCTAATAAACTTCTTCATTATGCGCTTAGTGATTATAATAATTCTGATAAGACAAACAGATGCTTGTTAACTAAACACTGAAATCTGAAAGAGATTCACACACAGATGAAAAAGAAAAAAGAAAGAAGGAACTTGCATGTACAAACGATCCCTGGCTGCTCCGCAGTGAATCTCATCTTCTCTCACTGATAATAAATTAAATGAGTCGGCATGCAGCAGCGGTGGTTGTGATGTCCTTCTCTGAGCTGACGTGACAGTCCGGCTCGTCACGAGTGCTTCAGGCTGTATTTTCTGAATGTCAGCAGCACAGTTTGATGCTTCTGAAAATGCTACTTTGACACCTCAGGAGGCCACATGGTAACACCGTGACCCAATCAGCCTTGAGCTACATTTGGCAGTGTGCTGGAGGTTTACTGCTAAACTGGTCTGAAGGGCTGAGGAGGGTCATATCTAGGTTTCAGACCGGGTCAAGTCGATACTAATGAAGGCACACTAATACTGAATAAACTGGCCTGCATTTATGACAGGGGGGTTGATGAGGAGCACACAAGTGAGAGGATGAAGGCCCAGACACACCAGGATTTAAAAGTGCAGTCAGAGGATCAACTCAAGGAGCAGAAATGAATCTGCATGAATGTTGGAAAACACCAGATTCTGTATTTATGAAACATCTCAGAGGAGAAAATCAGGCAGACGCATCTTTGGTCCTATTTCTGCCACTAGAGGTCTCTCAATCAAAACAACATCAAAAGACGTCGTGAAGCAGCGCAGGATCACGGGAGTTGTTGTCTTCATTGTTAAACAACCACCATCGTGATGAAAAGCTACCTGACTAGTGCTAGCTAGCGAGTTGGCTCGGCTGGGCATTACGGGACCAAGCAGGAGAAGAGCCATGAGCAACTACATGGAGGCGGCAGAGAAAGCATCGAGATGGCTCTGGCTGAAAAGGGGTGACCAGGGGGGTTGGTAGTGTGCCACTTGGACACAGGTCGCCCGGACAAGGGTGTCCAGGATGCAACACCGATAATGTGTCCATGTTTGTGCGGCAGATGTATGTAAAAGCTGTACGTGTGATGTAGTAACTTGTGTCTTTCGTTGATTTTAGCATCAGCTCAGACTTTGAATGTAACAGACGTCTTTTAACCTCAGTAACACTTCATGAAGGAGAGTCCTGTTTGCTCTGACAGTATATCAGTGTTTATGATCTCTTTCATGAGCTGAATCTGTAGTCATACCTGCAGCAGAAAGAGAGTAAATCAACAGATATGAACTTGGATAGTTGTTGAGATGTTTCAGTCTGGATCAAAGTAGAGGACAGACCGACCAACACTGTCCTCCACAGAGACACACTGCCAGACACGCTGTGTGTATATATATATATATATATATATATATGTATATATATAAAATCATGTCAAATCTGTTGTCCGACTCACTTTTATTGAAATGTAAGTCTTTTATGATGAACTGTTAGGAAACTCAACCCTAAGATGCTCTAAAATGACTAGATGTCATTAATTCATATCAGGTGAAATTCATTTTACTGGAAATCATCACAAAGGACATGTTAGCTACAGTCGGCCAATTATTCACAAGAAGAGCAGACTGTAGTATCAAAAACAAAATGCACCAATGGTGTGAGGTACATCCACAACAGCTGCTTTTGTTCGTAACAATATAAGAATCATTTCTGGTCTGTTTTCTTTAGATTCAGAGAAGTGAGGGGAAAGAAATGGACATTAAATCCTCTCCAGGTCGCCTTTGCAGGTGAGCTATTTTTATACCATCCTGTCAAATCCTCAATGATCCACGTGTGTTCAACGCACCTCATTTTCACCAATTTAAATGCAGTTGACACTGAAATACGTTTGTTTAAAAATGTACAAAATGCCCTTTAATTCTGACCTTGCCCACACATTCATCATTATGCTACATGATGTGATTTGCATTGAAGGGGATTTTAACCCTTATTTTACCATGTAAGTTAACTAAAAATATATTCTCATTACAGCAAAAGGCCCTGGGGGACGAGTTGCCAGGGAACAGAGATGGGTATTAATAACACAGTGTAATCTGCACTGGTTTAGTTGGAGGTTAAATGTGCTACTGAAGGACATTTTAGCAGTTGATGGTAAGTTACAGTATGTCTGTCTCCAGGATTAGAACCAGCAACCACAAAGTCCCAACTCCTCGTCAGCAAAACTATTACTTACTGTAGAACTTATAATGTCTGAAAGCTGCAGAATTACAGTTCATTATTCAACTTCTTCAGCTTTGACCAGAACCACAGAAACCACAGAGACGTAGATGATGCAGGAGCTGATTACCTGAACGGTTCACTTCTTCACCAGCAGACAACAGAGAAACGGTCTGTGAGCAACATCGGCCTTTTGATTATCGTTTGATTATCAATAAACATTTATGATACTTGTTATATCAACATGTCATAAAGCTAACCTTTAGAGCCCACGCACAAGAGGCGCCAAGCTGCCGCTCTACTTACAGAACTAACTCAAATGTTGGAATGGAGGAAGTGAAGGAGGAAGGCTAAATTAAAGAGTCATCAGCTGTCCAATCAGCAGGTTGCTATCCCTTCAAACGGTCCAATCACAGGACGCTACCTGCAGCTCATCACACACTTACAGTCACTCTAAGCAAAGGGGAGGAGAGAGAAACCATCAGAACAAACTGATTAATCAACAGATGATTCATTTACAACTACTTCACTAATGGATTCGTTGTTTGAGTTATTTTTCAGACGTTGGCTGGTTGCAGCGTCTCCATGTGAGTTAACGTGCATCTTTGGGATTTTACCTGTTGGTCAAAACAAAACGTCTGACCACTCCGGGAAACATTTTTCATTATTTTCTGACATTTTGTAAGCAAAAGGATTGATCGAGAAAATAGTCTGATTGATCAATAAATATAATCATGCGTTTCGACTTGACTTGGATATTTCAGACATGATGTTTCACTTGATGTTTACTTTGACATCGAAATAAATGAATGAATAATAATACTCTCAGGTTTGTCTGTTGTTTTTGTTCAGATTGTGAAACAATTTAAATTCAACATTTTCACCTTATTAGTTCTAATTGACTTGTAACGACATCTATCTGCTCATAGATACACACATTTAAAGGGAAGATTGCTGCAGTTTAAAGAGTAACTCAGCAACAACAGTTCATTTGCTCATTAAAGGTTTGTTGTGTGGGTCCTTCTCCTCATTTATGTTTAATACTTTGGTTTCATTCTTCCTATGAGCGTTCTGCAACACAGTTTGTTTCTTGGTTCAGAAACGTGTTGCAGGAATAACGCTTGTTATTATGTTAGAAAACCGCAAAACAGAATCGCAAAAGCCAAAATAAGACGACGGATAAGACGACGGAACTTGTAAACTGCCTCCTTATCTCCTGCGGAGGAACAGAGAGGCGGATCTGGACGAGATCTGCTGGATTTCAGCTCCTGATTTGGATGTTTTGTTCGGAGACTTTTCCAGCATCTGATGGTCAATTATGTTCTGCTGTGATCAACACAACAAATCAATTTAGAACGGCTTCCACGCCGAGAGCCACGACGGCCATGAATGACAATGAAGGATTACTGTGAGACACAGATGCTGCGAGGAATCACATGCGCATCGAAGGTCGTGCACAAAGACGCACACACAATAGATGTACAGAAACGCTTCAAATCCAACAGGATGTAGAGGAATCAATTGTGATTAACAGCTAACGGTTCACGTTTGCCTCATGTTCATGTGAGAATGGACGTTTTGTCTTGCTGTTAGAAGACAGAGAGCAGACTGTTATCACTGTGGGAGCTTGAACTTTTGTTAGTATGTTAGTTACTCAGTATGAAGACAAGTGGTTTCATGTTGTCAGACAGAGACAACACAAAGACTGAGAATTTCATGTCTTCTTGTACGCGAATATAAACCTTGTATTCGCAGAGATGTGACTTTCACTAAAGAACCTAAAGTAGACAGAACTTTTCCACCACAAGGACTAGTTGGAATTTGTTTTATGTCTTTTCTCTCGCAAGCTGATTGCTTGATCCCTCTTTCAGATTTAGGCGTACCTTTCAGCAGAATACTGCCATAGTGATCTTCTAGCAGAGCAGAGGAAATTAAACTCCCCCTGAAGGCACTTATTATGGTCCAGCTTGTCATTGTCTCGTCCATTTATGTCGATAAGTCCAAATTCTTTCACGTTTGTTTACACCGTATCGAATAAATTGATTTAGGTTTTGTTTCTTTTTTCCACTGTGGTTAGATAAACGCTTCCTCGTGGGCACATGTTCCATCCTCAATCTGTACAATATCAACGAAATAAACACACTAATAGTGCACATTTGCTTACCTGCAGTCTGGAGAAACAGATCTCCAGCCATGCTAGCAGCTCTATGTACATGTTGAGGTGTACAGGTGTAACGTTCACCATGTTCACCATCTTAGTTTAGCATGTTAGCATGCTAAACTAGCAAGCATTAGCTAGTTAGCAGTAAACACAGAGTCCAGCTGAGGCTGATGAACATCATCAGTTCTGCAGGTATTTGGTCATAAACCAAAGTGTTGGACACATGAACATGTTGACCTGATGGTGGCGCTAGATGAAGAGTCAGAGGATCAACAGAGTTATTTTCCTAATATTGACACAGAATTGTGAACTTTGACTCAATTTCCACCTTCAGTGGGACATCGGCTGCACTCTAACAGACTTCCGTGGGGGAGGGGGATTTGATTTTCCCTAACCAATCACAAGAGACCAACGTATCCGCCTGAATCTTGACAACGCTTGACAGCGGCATTAGTCCCGCCCAACAAAGTTATTACAGTTCATCCTGAGGGGACCATGAAGGTCTGAACCACATTTCATCACAGTCCATCCAGCAGCTGTTGAGATGTTTCAAAAACAAAATATGCCTCATGATGGCATGAGAGGAAAAGTCAGAGGATCGCCAAAGTCAGTAGGATTCATCCTGCGGGGGAACATATATGTTCAGTAGCTGTTGAGATATTTCAGTCTTCCATTCCAGTGGCGGAGGGACTGACGGACATTGCCGTCCATAGAGCCTCACTGTCATTATGAGAAAACATCCCTCTTATATCCACAGTGTGTCGATGTGGTCAGAGAATACAACCTGAAACACAGAGATCCACTAAATGAGGATGTTATGCTGTGCTGCTCCAAATTGAAAGTCAATGAATCAGGTACTCAATATTATCAGCAGTAAAAAAGTGATATGTGCATTGCTTTCATGTAGTACAGGCACTCCTAGCAACACCCTAGTAACCGTGAAGAACACCTCTGACACCAACCTGCAGAAATCTAGGCCCAGTTGCATGCAATTAATGTATCATTGTGATTTGCAAATTATGTACACTGTGAACATTTCACTTAAGGCAAGCACTCACATTTTTTTTGTCTTGACTTTTCTGATGCTTAACAATCAAGACTTGAAAAATTAACTCTTACCTTTTTTTTTTTTAGCTTAACAGACAAATGCTTGGATACACAATATAAGAATCTCTATCCAGTTCTGGGGACAGCGAGGATGAGTATGTTCCTCAATCTGCTGGAGAAACAGAAAGTGACAGTTCAGCAGAAGATGTCAAACAGCACACGGGTAAGAAGAGATAGGGACAGAAATCAACTGTCAGGAAGTAGATGTCCAGCCACGTAAGAGGAGGTTCCCTGGCTGCAGAGGACGGCGGAGAATCGTCTTCACCTGACAGTTCTGATGTGACAGTCATGACGCCAAAGAAGACAGAACATGGCGGTGGACTGTACAACAAAAAGTTCTACTGCGTATTTTGCTCTAAGTCTTTCAGCAAAATGGCACGCCATTCAAAATCAAAACATTTAGATTTCCGAAAGGGTCTAAAGAGTAAAGAATCCAGTTCAGCTTACTGAGAACTAGAGCGAACCGTGCCCGAAACACGCCGCTGCTTAAAGGAGGAGTTAAAATACAACTTACTTAACGTGGAACACTGTTGGAAAGGGGCACTATGAACCGTAAGGGGTGCCATGGAACGGGGTAGGTATTGGGTAATAAGATTTTCTCTGTCATCATGTAAACACTGTGTTTGAGCGTCAGTGAACCAGCCAACAGTGAAATGTGCCGCTGGTTCAAACACTGGAGGGGGAGTGTCGGATGTGCAAACAGCTCGGAGGCGGCTCGGAGTCTTGGCTTGTATAATATTTGGAATAAAAAGCAATTAGCTTTGTTTGCTTTGCCACAGGGAGAGGTGTATGTTTGCATGCTAAACACTGAGTCAACTCATCTTCATCTGCCTCATCTTCCTCCTTTTAGGTTCAGTTCCTTTTTGCACAATGGACAGTTTATAGTTTGGTTGGTTTGGTAGTTTAACCACAGTTTGATAACTTATTGAATGTCCTCTGTTTTTGTCGTGTTGGGTATTCTGCGGACAGTACAATACAGTTATCAACTGTGAGAGCCAATCAGCAAAGAAATGTTACTAAACCAATAAATGATGAACAGCATTTCAATTTCTTCTGCAGGAAGAAATAACAGCAGGTTCACGTGTGTTGACGGTTTAAACCTTTGTTAGAGTTCTGTCTGTCGCTTTTGGGTCCACTTACCGTAACAATGTCCAACACTTTGGTTTGTGACCAAATACCTGCAGAGCTGCTGACATTCATCAGCCTCAGCTGTGTTTACTGCTGGTTAGCTAATGTTAGCATGCTAACACACTAAACTACGATGGTGAACACGGTAAACATACCTGCTGAACATCAGCATGTTACATGTTAGCATGCTATTGTTAGCATTTAGCTCAAAGCACCACTGTGTCTCAGCCGCACAGAGCTGCTAGCATGGCTGCAGACCCTTTACTCTGTTTCAGCTCTCTGAGACAAAAAGCGACGACTGTGAGAGAACTCTTATGTGGTCAGTCGAATCAGTGGTCCTAGATCTCGCTGCGAGACACCTCACATACATACTGTATGTATGGATACAGACGAGCATTTGCCAAACTCTGACAATCACAAATTTAGGACCAAATTTAAGGATGATGTGAGCTGATGTCTCTGCTCATGGATTCGTTTTTCTATTTCCACATCCATCCCACAATGTGACAGCCTCAGACTGATGTTGTACAGTCTGACAGACTGAGACCAGGGTTTACTTAGATTTTTGAAATAAACCTACGTCATCGTTGTCTAAAGAAGCCTTTGTTGTTGTTAAGATGAATCCAGAACAATGCCTGTTCATTCTGTGGTCGGTGCATTTATATGATCTGATGTGACATGTTCATTCACTGATCAGTTGCTCACACGGCTGCTACAGATGCGACCTGAACAACCTTCCAGTCAGTTACTGCTGCTTTCACCAGTAGCTGCAGTCTGTAAACAGCCGCTGGCATACGATAATATTCTCTGCTTCTATCGTCAAATGGTGTTATAGTAAGAACCTAAAATCCATGCTAAGTCCTCTACACAAGTAGCATGTGAACAGCAGAGCTGTAAACACAGATGGGATTCATTTTCCTCCACTGTTAGAGATCAGGCCCAGAGGCAGCTCAGCACATCTTGTGCACTTTGCAGCACTCAAAGATAATTTTCAAACTTGTGTTTCTTCTGTCTGTCATTTATTTTTCTGTCCACTTTTGACAGGTACATCAAGCTTTCCTGTATTACTACCGGCAAGACGTATTAACCTGGGGGAACAATGACTGTTTCATTTGAAATGTATGGATTTCGGTGGCCCGTCTGTGCCGCAGCTTTTCAAAAGGTGGGGAGGGAAGATTGGTGGCCAGCTGGGATCAAGGTGGCAATCGTTTATTTCTTGACATCCTTTTTTCCTTTCCTCCGGCGAAGGTGAACTTGTTGTGACAAATGGCTTTCACTACCATTACTAGCAACACAGGAAATACCACTGACCAGCCTGCTCAATAAGTCATGAAGAAGAGATGGCTGAGTGGTTAAGGAGCAGCGCTGTGACGGACTACCAGCCTGATGGGTCTCATTTGTAGAACAGAGGGAAACATTACAATGTGCATTAGAGGTGTCACGATTCTCCAAATCCACGATGCAATTTGATTTTGGGGCGATGAACGGATGTTAGTGGGTAAATGGTGTGGTGGGTGAAGAGAAGACAGATCCGCACTGAAAGGACGGGCGACTTAACAAACAGCACTCTCTGGGCCTCATGTTTTTATGAGGCTGTTGTGAGCTCATGGTCAGTTTCATCAAGAACCTCCCAGATGTCACTGATTACTTGTGTCCCTGTTCTGAAATCAGCTCTCACATTGGACACCTTCACAATTCTAGTAAAATGTGTTTTGTAACATATTTTTCAAGGCAAACCTGCATTCTACATGTTTATATCGTCAATTATAAACGTTGACTGCGACTATTCACGTCAAAGAAGTCTTTCAGCATCAGACAACAATGAAGGGATGAAGCTGCTGTTTAGTGTTTATCCCTGTATTTAAAGATCTGACAGACATCTTATAGCAGGTCCCACAGTCAGAGCTGATCCTGAATCAGTTTCTGACTCTTTCCCTCTGTTTCTCCCTCACTGCCGTCTCCTCTCGCTCTGAAAATGTTTGAAAATGTGACATTAAGCAGCACTCAGACCTGCAGACTGTTGATTACATGAGCTCTTATTATTACATCACGCTGGCTGATTAACTGGACACTAATGTCAAAATCAGGGATGAAAACAGGTAAGTGTTGAAAAAGGTGAGGACATTGTGAGGATAGAGAAAGCCTGCTACAACTAGGGGGGTCCGGGAGCTTGCTCCCCCAGGAGTCTCCCACAATTGACTGCTTATGAGCAGATCCATGGCCTTATCAATCCAGATGTTTCACTGCCCCCGTGGCTCGTGGTGTTTCTGAGTTCACACTGAGGGACGTGTATCTGATGCGGACTAAAGCAAGTTCAGTGAAGCAGCTGAAACGTTTCCTCACTTCCGTCACACGTTTAACCCTGAAGAGTCTGTGTGTCTGATTAACCCTTGTGACTCCACAGCTGGAGGTAACATCTGGTCCTGTGGGCTTCCTGTTCTTGTCAGGTTCTGTTCATCTGTTAGCAAGCTCAGTGTGTGTGTGTGTGTGTGTGTGTGTGTGTGTGTGTGTGTGTGAGAGAAACAGATGGGTTCATTCAGGGACGATCCTCGAATCTGTCATCACACACACAAACACACATCTGCAGGTTGTGTTGGGGGTGCAGTGCTGGTGGTTTGACTTCTACAGTCAGCTCCCCAGATGTTTCAAGCTTCATACTGCAGCAATATTCCACTTATATATATGTATATATATATATATATATATATATATATATACACGACATATATATATATATATATATATATATATAAAACCACCCTGTCCTGTGTGGAACAGCATGCTCTGACATTCTGTGTTTGATGCATGTTGTCTGCAGCCTGCAGCACACGGAGGTGATGCTGTTGGTGTCAGCACTTCTCTTCTGTTTAATTGATGGCGGCCATTATTGTGTCTCTGTCGTTTGTAGAAGTTCACCTCTTTGGGATAAGATGTGTGTGTGTGTGTGTGTGTGTGTTCTCTATATGGTCATTCAGCTGCGACACGACATGTTTGTGGTGTGATGGATCGTCGTCTTGACAAATGGATCTGAACACACACACACACACACACACACACACACACAGGTGTGGCCTCTGATTGGAGGTCAGACTTTGGAGGCAGCTGAAAGTTTGTCTCAAATTACAACTAAGAGTAAAAAGTTGAATGTCACCGACGTTTTAGCTGATTTTTGGCGATGAAAAGGTTCCAGGAAGTTTGGAGCGAGAGGAACTGAACTCAGGAACTAAACAGTCCTGTTTGTGTTTCCAACACATCTGAAGAACCATGAAAGTTAGACACATGAATTATTATTATTAATGAATTGTTAAAGGATTGAAAGACAATGACGACAGCGGAGGGACTCTGATGTTTGATGGTCATTTACTGTAGAACATAGCCACCATGAAAAGAAGCAGCCTATGAGGCCTCACATGTTCATCTGATTTGCATAACGTGCTGATAAATAAGATCTGATTTGTTTCGTGTTGCACGTGTGCAAAGCCTTCGTCTGGGAGCTAAAAACATTTGGTGACTAAAGCAGAGTGGCGTACTGGAGAAGAGGATCAGTTTAACAGCCTGACGTTAAACGGATATTTCAGTCAAAAAGCAAAAAGATCAGTGATTGAATGAGTTATGAAAACTTGGTGAGTATTACTGACTGTGACACGTGACTCTGGACCAGAGCTGCTGGGAAACACCAGCAGAGAGCGTCTGTGCGTCCGACACACCTCTGTGCTTCAGTTTCATGCTGCAGTGAAATCAGATGTGTATAGATTCACTTTCCTCTGATCAACAACGCCTTCAAACACACATTACACACAAATATCAGCCTTTAGTCAATGAAGACTAACTCGCTTTGACTGTTTGGCTCCTAAAAATGGCTTTTCTCAAAACACCTGACACATTGGCACTAATATTACATTATTTCTTATTAATATCTCTGTGTGGACAGATCTTTGCATGGATCAGTTTGTGTATTAATGGTTGGACAGGTAGTGGTGTGTGTGTGTGTGTGTGTGTGTGTGTGTGTGTGACGCTCACTGCACAGGAACTGTTCAAATGTCTATAAACTCAACCCGCTGAACAGACGTGACAATAATTCATGTAATCAACGCTTGTTAAATAACATTATACAGTAAATGTATTCTGAGATGTTTTTATTTGACTTAATTTCTTCAATGAATTCATTATTTAAGGGTTGATGCAGGTTCATTTTGTTGGTATTTCCACATTAAATGAGGTTTGAACCACTGACGCTGTAAAAGGAGCAACTAGACTTCGTAGATGAACCTTGTGGTGAGAAGGCTTTCTGTTGTGTCCTGTGGACAGACAAACCAGAGTGATGTTTGTATTCAGTATATTCATGGCTCCGATCAGGTTTTTGCAGTATCCCTGTTCTGTGTAGTGCATGTAAACACCATAACCCGGAACACTTTGATAAAAACTGGGACGCTGTGGCCTGTAAACAGCAGGCGACACACCTGCAGGCAGACGATCAGAAACCTTCATCCCGGCATGATCATGTGAACAGGGAGATGAGTAAGTGACAGTTTCTGTACATCACACTGCAAACAGGAGCTCAGGACTCCAGAAACCCGCACGACAAACAAGTTGTAGCTCCCAGCTGACTCACTGACTCCATTATACTTCCTGTTCACATCCCCCAAAAGCATTATGGGAACTGTAGTTCTTCCCAAATAAAAGTAAGACAAAGAATAATTAATTAATATCCACTTTCTTCATGTTGCAACATCAATATATATTTTTGACATTAGAAAGACTCACAAAGTCTCATCAACATGGTCCTTATATTCCTGGAACTCCGACACGATACTGTCAGACTCGATTTCGTCTGGGGGGGGGGGGGGGGGGGGGGGGGGGGGGGCTGTTGAATTGTTCTTTGAAATGTTTAATCAGCAGCTTTCGGGTCAGAAGCTCGTCGCTGGAACCTTCAGGCTGGACCTCCTGCTCACTGCACTCACTGTGTGAGAAATGTTAGACCTTAGCATTTCCAAAGAAAATGTCAACACATTCTGACTCCTTTCCGTCCCATGATCCCAGGGCTCAAGGTTTCAACCGGCTGTCCTCCTGTCAGCCCTTTTTACATAATGTGTGTGTGTGTGTGTGAGTACATGAATACAGAATATGCATACACTCTGGGCTGTGTATTTCTGTGCTTTGTCTGTGTGTGTGTGTGTGTGTGTGTGTGTATAGCCTCCGAACTCCTCATACTGTAGCAGTCAAACGGAGGCCGATAGATCTGCAGTGACAGGCCTTAAACAACAGGCGAGGAAGATAAGTGAGGTCGGCGTGAAATATGATTAAAGCACAGCCTTCCCCTCGCCTTTGATTTAAAGGAGCATGGTACAAACAACTCATCTCTTCCACCCACACACACACACACACACCAGCGAACACAAAGCATGGAAAACCCAAAAAGAGCAAAAGAGGAGGAAGAAGATGGAAAAAGCCTCCTCAGCAGTCTGAGTGGAAGTTTGAGTTTGGAGCAGATTTTCATCTTCAAGTCTTTCTGTTGCCTCTGAAGTAAAAGTCCGGCAGGAATGAGCAACTTGGACAAATGTTTGACCATCTCGACAATGTCCCCAAAACTACGAGTCAGCGCAGAGATTCAGTGACAGAATGAAAACCTCATAATGACATAGTGGATCAGCTGCTGTTAAAACTGTCACGTAATTGCCTGCTAGATTCTGATAAAACAGAGACCTGGTCATCGGCCCAGTTCCATCAAGTAACAGTTTCCCGCGGGTTGAGAATTGACTTGAGGTGGTGGACGGTGCCGTCTGGGACGGGCGGGCTCAGTAATGAACTTGTCAAAGGTTTATGAATAACTCTTCGCTGCTGTGGAGGCTAACATTACCAGCTAGCCAGTCCAACTACCCTCGTAACTTAAAATAAGATGTGTAACGTTATGAAAAGGCCTTGTGGTTTAGGTGTCCAGCATGAGGAAATAAAATATTTGCAGTTCACATAATCCGGTTGAAATACATGTGCAGTTTTAAGTGCCTGATCATCACTAAAGTGTCTTCATGTGAGAGATTCCAAAAAAAAACCTAAAGGTGTGTTGATTGATTCACGGCGTCATCTCATGCATTGAGTTACATGCAAGAAAACATTCCACCTTAAAAGTTGCCGGTAGCTGCCGGTGTCTCCTTTGAGCTTGACAGTGAATTGAATTATTTGTCTCGCTAACGAACGTGAACTTGTAGAGATGAAAAGGCACTGCAGATAACTGTAAATATCAGCATTTACAGTAAATAAAAAAAGAAAGCACCAACATATTCAGTAGATATTTCATAAAGATATCTTCTCAAACCCAGAGTCAGCAGAAACTCCTTCACCTAAAGAACTCAGGTAAAGTCTTCTGTCCTCTGCCCCCCTGAATAGTTTATTAAAACTCTCTGAGTTTCACTTCAGCGCTGCACAAATGGAGCTGGAAGTTCCTGCTGAAGTGTTCCTCCAGGAGCTTACAGGCTTTACAGCAGGTCTGAAATAATAGTTATTTATTTTAATTATTAATTCAATTATTCAACTCCCTACATTAACCACCAGAGGTCACCTGCAGTTGAAATGATGTAAGCACTGTTATTTATCTGTATGTGGAGCTACAGAAAGCATGTCTTTGTCTTTGTGTTGTGCCTCCCAGAGTCTGACTGTAATGTTGAACAAGCACTTCAATACAACGTACCTGCACCTGATTATATAAGAATAAGAAGTAGTAATATTCATAGCACTATATTATTAATAAATACGGAACTCCTCACAAATTAGCTGCAAAAAGTTTTGAAATTGAAATCCCTCGTTTCTTTTGAAGATATTATATTTTATTAAGATATATAAATATTATGCTCGAGCACTTTGAATGCTACTTGTTAACCGTGTTTCTTAATGTGTTAAAACTGATCCGCGTGTGTCTGTGTGTGTGTGTGTGTGTGACAGTGACACTACCTGAATAAATAAAATAAAACGACTGTATACTGTGTGTAACCCTGCTGTCAGGACACGTGTGGTACATGTCTGTATACACAGATGTTATGCCGCTCTCCTCAAAGCCACCAGACTCCATTGACAAAAACACTCACTTTACTCTGCAGATCATCGTAGAAACAAAATAAAACTCACCAAAAGTCTATGAATAAATAATAAGAGAAAATATTCAACTTTGCAGCCCCTTGTCTCCTCCAGCTTCCCCTTGTCTCCTCCAGCCTCCTCCTGCCTCCCCTTGTCTCCCCCAGCCCCCCCCCCGCCTCCCCTTGTCTCCTCCAGCCTCCCCCTGCCCTGTGGGGACATTCCCAGTGATCCAGTGGAGGTTTGAGGTGATTGAGACGGACGTCCCTCTGGTGGGCTGAAGGACGGAGGCTGAGATGGACGGTGTTGCGGTTGATTGATGGTGTTTGACAGAAGCGTGCAGACGTTTGTTGTCCAACAGGAGACACAGACAGACAGCTGCCACACGCTGCCAGCAGAGCTTCATGAAGACTTTACGCAGTCGCTGTTTCAGCTGGACGTGCCAGCGTTTCTCCTGGGACGGAGATGTAGCAGCAGAGGTGGAGCGCACAACACAACACAACACAACACAACACAACACAACACAACACAACAACCAGCCGCTAGATCAGTTTACAAGCCAGACTGAGAGAAACCGTCCGCACCAGAGTTTGACTGACAACTGAATGAAACGGGCAAACACACCAGAGTTCATTGAACCCAACAGGTCAGAGGTGAAAGCACCTTTTTGAAACGAGAAGTCTAACAGGGAATTAAACCTCTGGTGTGCCACGTCACTCTGAATAACATCTGTCTGTGAATGAATGAGTCATGTTTTTGAGAACAGCTGAGGATGAAGTCTCTCTGTGGTTACATGCTTCTTTATCTAGTGTGTGTTATCTTGTGTTGATGCATTCAAGCATGATGACCTTGGTTTAAAAGTGTGACTTGGAGCAACATTTCCTTGTGTTTCAAGTTCAATCAGCAGCCTTTTAATGTATTTTGTATTCAGTTTTGGACAGTTTCACAATATTTATGTGCAGGTTTGATTTAATGTAGTTTATTTGCTGGTGCAGGTAATAAAACACACCAAATATAACACATTGAAGGATTAAAAAAGGGATGTGCTGGAAAGATAAAAAAATCTCATCAAAAAGCGTGGGAGGGCGGGACTCTATAAAAGGAGAGCGACTAGGTGTCAGATCCCAAGCTAGGAGCCGGGAGGAGGGCTCGACTTTAAATGTCGACAAATCCAACTCATTGTGCCTTTACGCTTGTGTTTGTGAAAGAGGAAGATTGTAGGACCGATAGCACTTTCTGGCCCAGGCAGCCTCAGGCCGCCATCTTTGTGTGGACCAAAAACACAAGGTACAAATCTTTTTATGTTGCAGCAGACACAATATGTCTGATCCACATGGTGAGGAGAGCCTTTAAGGCTTGTTTGAAATAACACTGAACCCTGCGAGCCGATCAAACAGGTGTTTCATTATCCAAACAGGAAGTGCTCTGCATTATAGCTCCATGATTTTAGCGGCTGTATTAAAACTGTTCAGCTTACAGGCTCACTTACCCTCCTAACAAAGCAGCGAGCAGCAGATGCAGACTATTTCACTCCTCGCTGGCTTTTAGATGGCTGCCGTTCATTGTATTTGCTCCCTCATAATCAGTTTTTAATGATTTCTGGTCGAGGCCGAGCCCAGAGGCCGAGCCCAGAGGCCCAGAGGCCGAGCCCAGGTCCTGCAGTCTGCAGCAGCCGCATGTTGTCCATGAGGTACAAAGACGGGTCAGATTTACTGCCGTGTGGCACGAAAAACAACTTTGTGCATTTCACATGTTAAATACATCCATTCGACAGTTCATACTGGATACTACTATGACTAGCAGTACGCAGTGTGTAGTACATACTGCGTACTGCGTTCGTCAGCAGTATGTAGTACAGCCTTCTTCTTCTGAAGTTTATTAATGACTTCGAGGTCGATTTTATTTATTTATCTTTTCAAAGTAAAATATTTCAGTGGTATTTAGATTCATTGAATAGTCAGTAGTGATTACAGTTCACAGATAAACCTTTATGGCCTTTATTTGTTTCCATACGCCTGCTGCTGCTCTGACTCGAGAGAAACATGTTAACAATTTAATAAATGAATCCTAAATAATAAGTGACTTGAGAGTCCATACTGTGAGGAAGCAGCGCCGACTCAGCAGCTTTCCAGGTGAAATCCTCGTGATAATCAGCAGTTTACATGACATCAGCAGCTCAGACATGAAGACATTTCACACCAAAGTACCTGGACACCAACCTGTTTAAGTGTCTTGTGGTGACGGAGGGAGTGGACGAGACACCAGAGCAGCTGATTGGAATATCAAAGGCCCATTTATTCACTTCAGATGTCTCCAATTTGATTTCAGTTTATTCTCAGAATATTTCTCTGACGTGTGTCGTATGTCCCAACATGTTCACTCAACATTTAACCAAACAACCAAACCAACATTATATCAGACATTATGGATAATTATGGATACGTGGCTGCAGTAGGATTTACTGGCTCACTTTTAGTAACATTGATGAGAACCAAACTCTGATTTGACTGTTTGACACACAGTTCAGTCTAACCTGAAGGACTCTGAATCTTCTGTTTGATGGCAAAATCAAATATTCTTATTCTCTCAAATAAAATATGAGCAGGGTCTGATGACAGAGACAGCATCCTTTTAGTGTACGCAGTTTGAAAACTCCATCAAGCGCTTGACCCACGACCTTCAGCAGACACGCAGCAGTCGAGCTTTGATATCAATATCAACATAAATCACTGTCATTAATCATCACAAAGTGATCAATGATTTTGTTCACGGCGCTGATACTCAAGCAGACTTTGCTTCATAACAGAGATTAAAATGAAAAGGTCATAAACAGGAAAATAAAATGATGCCTTCAATGAAAACTTGGATAAATGTTTGATTGACTGCTGTAAAATCTCCCGCCTCATCACATCAGCCTCAGATTGCTCCAGTAAACCATCTGAATGCTGGTCTGAGGTCAGCGTGCAGCGACACACAGTCGTTTTTAGAAATACCAGCGATGGCGTGTGCATCTCTTTTACATCTTAGTGTTCCCTGCTGTTCGTCCTGGACATGTTGGAACAGACTGAAGCTGCTCGTGTTAAACCGGGAATAACGTAAATGTCAGATGTCGTCACTTCAAATAGAAATATATATTTAGAGAAATCCAGATCTCCAGCTACAATAATCCTCCTCTCAGTGAAGTGTGTCAACCTCTTTGTTCTTTATCCGGGGGAAGTGTCTGAATCTATCTCACCCTTCACACTGCAGCCTCGCTCAGATAACATGAGCCAGCTTCTCGTACGTAATTGTGAAGGTTTAAACACAAAAGCCAGCGAGTGAAACGGAGATAAGGTGTTTCTGAGATATGAAGGGAACGACAGGAAGGAGAGTTCGTCTGCGTATCGCCGTCTGACAGATGTGTGTGTTTTCATGTGGGAATAAAAAATCAAGTGTGTGGAAATGATCACACAGTCACAAGAAGGGTCTCTCTCTCTTTGTTCCATATCCAAGATGAATTCTTCTGCCAGTTTGCCTGAAACTGCTTTGAATTTTGTGAGAACGAGCCGTTCCATTGGATTGACATCTAATCGTCCTGTGAAAGACTTCCATTCATCTTAATGTTCACGTCATACGTGATGGACGGTAGAGGTGGAAAGATCCCCGCGTTAACAACTGATGAACAGGTCAAGTGAGGGTTCAGTTAAAGTGCACTGACAATATAACACCATATCAGTCTGGTTCACGATCAACCACAGTAATAATCTGACCAGCAGTCCCATACACTCATGGCCACTTTATTAGGTACACCCGTACAGTGTAATGCAGTCCAAAAACATTTCAGTTCAATTCAGTTTCATTTATATAATCACAACAAAAGTTATCTCATGACACTTCACAAATAGAGCAGGTCCAGACCGACTCTTTCTAATATTACTTACAGAGACCAGCAGGTCCCACCATGAGAAGCACTGTGGAGACAGCTGTTGTTTCATAAACGTCCCTTTTATGATATCTCCATCATGTTAGAGGTCATTGAGGTCATAGTTAGTGATAGTTTCTCATGTCCTTCATATTTACATTCATGAGGATATTAGCGGGATATTAGAAACACCACCCAGTATAATGTAGTCCAGAACAACACCACCTTTAACTACAACTTCAGTTTTCACTGAACATAAACGCCTTCAAGGTTTAACGTGAACGTCTGAATGATACAAAGCCGTCACTTCAACACATGAAGCATCTATGTTACGTATTCCACGGCTGGAAAAAAGGGTTGTGTTGGAAAGGACAACCCTCAGGATGAACTGTAGTAACTCTGGTGATCCTCTGACTCTTTATCAGCGCCATCATCAGGTCAACATGTTCATGTGTCCAATACTTTGGTTTGTGACCAAATACCTGCAGAACTTATGACGTTCATCAGCCTCAGCTGTGTTTACTACTAGTTAGCTAATGTTAGCATGCTAACACACTAAGCTAACCTGTTTAGCATGCTACATATTATATGATTATTTAAAGTAACTTGTAACTGTTGTAATGAAGTGACTGTAAGCAAATGTACTAACTCCAGTGACTTCAGTGTTAATTGGACGGAGGAGTCAACACATCCATACATGATGTACTCTCTATAAACACATACCTGCATATGAATATCTGATCATTAGCATAAACTTCATTGATAAGAGTCAGTCTGACTCACAGGATGTAGGCTGTTGGGATAAGTCCCTCCTCTCCTGCTGCATCTTGGGCTTAGCTCCGCCCAAGGCGATTGTGATTGGTTCAGGGCGACGATGGGCTGAGCCAGACCTTTCTCTGAAGTGTGGAACTACGTCAGGCAGTGGTTTTTATTGGAGGACAGAAAACATGAAAACAGCTGTCAGCGTGGTGTCCTCAGAGCACAGCTGCCGTCACAGAAATAACTTAGATGGGAGGAGGACATGTGACGGCCACAGTGATGGACGAGAGGGTACGACAGAGCAGACGTTACACCTGGCAGGTGTT
Source organism: Enoplosus armatus (assembly GCF_043641665.1). NCBI lineage: Eukaryota > Metazoa > Chordata > Actinopteri > Centrarchiformes > Enoplosidae > Enoplosus > Enoplosus armatus. Next base: position 28,035,357 of record NC_092182.1, on the reverse strand, counting down.
CTAACAGAGGACGATCCAGGACACAGACCTGCATACAAACCCTCAGGCAGCTGTCAGAGGGGGAGACGTTTCCGACTTTAGAAGTTGCCAAAATATGATAAAGTCTAAAAAAGCTCACAGGAAACTGGCAGCTATGATGACGATACAAAGAGCAGAATATTCATTTGGTATGTGTTTATTTTAGCAGGATGGAGATGCAAGGTTTTGTCGGATTGCACAGTGTCAGGATCGGCAGATGATTTAAATTAAAGAGCAGAGTGTAACTTTAGTCTGTTCCGTCTTATTTAGTCATGTTTCCTGTTTTCCTCTCTCATTTCAGACACTGTTTCCCACCTTCGTGATTACCTGCCCCGCCCTGATTAGTTTCACCTGTCCCTCATTAGTCTCTCCCCTCCTTCTGTGTCCTTTGTACAAGCGTTCCAGCCATTTTCCTAGTGTTCGTTGTGTTTTTGATATCTTTTAGTTTTTTGCCTGCGTCTCTGCCTACTCCCTCCTGGATTATCTGCCTTGTACCGAAGCCTGCCTGTTTCAAGTAAAGGCTGTGTTTTTGCTTCCAACCTGTCTGAGTCTGAGTCGTGCTTTTGAGTCCTCTCCTCTGTTAACCCCAGTCGTTACACAGAGTCACTTATGCTGATTTCAGTGAAAAAGCACAGCAGGAAGCAGATGTTAGATTGTATTTTCTGTAATGATTCAGTTCCTTAATATCGGCAGGAAAACAAAAAATCTGCGACCGTCTCTTTAATCATAGACAGTCGAGCCCGCAGCATCTTTTATATCCTCAGAGACAAACAGTCCAGTGTCAGAGTGGAACTCTCCGTGGTGGTTGTTGTGCTTCATTTTCTCTGTGTAGGTTTCTGAACCTTTTCAAAATACAGAAATAAAAGACATCACGTTGCTGACCCCTCTTCCTGAAAACTGTAAACTTCCACTTTAAAGGCAAGTAGTTTCTGGGTGAGTTCAGGGACTCAGGATCATCTTTACACATTTGCTTTGTAGAATAATTGTGAAAATCTGAGTTTGTAGACTGCAGTGTTAAAAAACTGAACTAACCTTTAATCCAACGTGTTCAATGAGAAACTGTTTGTTCTTTCGTCTTCACTCTGTTTTCATTCTTCCATGTTACTTTATTCTCTCCATGTCCTCTCTCCTCTCTGGACTTCATCAAAAACATCTTGTGAGATATAAACAAGTCGTACGCACACTGAAGGCCACGTCGAACTAAAGATGCAACACTTTCTAAACCATGAAGTGATGTCTGAGGGTGATGAAGAAACCTAGAGAACATAATTCATAGGTTTAAGTAAAATATTTAGCTGCATTTGCACAGGTGAGCAAACATTCTAGTATTGAATTTTGGCCGCCATTAACGGGCAAAATATGTCACTTCAAACAAAACGTTGAAATACAAGCATACACACTGAAAACAGGAAACTGTGACATAAACCGCAGCAGAGGAGCAAATGACAAGTCCACAATATAAAACCATGAGAGCAGATTAACACGAAACCAATGGACTTCTGTCAGCTGGTGGAGCTAATAAACAGCTGCTGGAGCTAATGAACAGCTGGTGGAGCTAATAAACAGCAGGTGGAGCTAATGAACAGCTGCTGGAGCTAATGAACAGCTGGTGGAGCTAATGAACAGCTGCTGGAGCTAATGAACAGCTGGTGGAGCTAATAAACAGCTGCTGGAGCTAATAAACAGCTGCTGGAGCTAATAAACAGCTGCTAGGGCTAATAAACAGCAGGTGGAGCTAATAAACAGCTGGTGGAGCTAATTCTCCAGTCGCTGCCATTAAACCACCACAGAAGAAGAGGAGGACACGACAAGATGACGTCATTAAAGAGCTCCAGTCGAAGCTCAAACGATGGAGAACCATGTGGAGAACATGATGGAGAACCATGCGGAGAACATGATGGAAACATGACATCTGTGTTGTGATGAAGGTCACAGCCTCCTCATCGTCACAGCTTCATTTATTCATCAAGTCTGTTTCTGGTTTTAACCACAAACAACTTTTACACCTGACACCAGACAGGAAACACTTTTTAGAGATATTTCAAACGTTCAGAGTCAGAGGATCACCAGAGTTATTACAGTTCATCCTGAGGGGACCATGAAGGTCTGAACCACATATCATCACAGTCCATCAGCAGCTGTTGAGATGTTTCAGTCTGGACCAGAGTCGAGGATCAACATGTTCTAGCATCACTGAAAATATAAATAATGTATAAACATATTCGAACGCACGTTTGTGTTTCATTTATTTTGGCGGTCTTTGTGTATCCTCCTGTGCTGCAGTCATCCAGCTGGGAATATGTGGACCTTATTTTGTAGTCAGAACATGGGGATGCAGGAGATCAAAGCCTGGACCAAAATACATCAGCTGCTGTCCCCCATACAGTGGCTCAGTGTGGTGCCTTATCTGGGCCGAGCAGGGAAAAGTTGTTTCCACCTCGTGAACTGCAGCCTGAGCTGCGCACGAAAATACAAGAATATTTATCTGTAGATGTTTCCAGCTGCATCATGAATCCTCAGCAGAGGCAGCAGCTCACAGAGGAGGTCCAATGTGGAACTTAGATACAGTCTGTGTGTTTGAATATATTATAGAACCACCAGCCGGGAGCCGAAGATGTAGGGAGGCTTAACGGTGTTTCATGTAGAAGCAGGTAGATGTTTGCAAATTTATTTTTTTAATATATTTACATAAATAAACATTTGCTGTTTGACCAAATGCACCACAGTTTGTTTTGTATTGATTCGGGGGATTCATATCAATTGTTAATAAATACAGGCACTTATATGAATCCAATAGAGCCAGTGCTATGCATAAAGCTGTGTGAACGTCTGGTTCTGATTTATATGGACGTGGAAAGGTTAATAAATGTTTGCTGATAAACACTTGTGTCTCCTTCACTAGTCTGTAGATGTCGATGAACACAACGGCAGAGTGCAATTTTACAGTTGTTCCATATCAGTGAAGGTCTTCATCAAACCTGGAGCAGCTGTCTTTCATTCAGCATCAGAGAGGCACCTTATTCTTCATCACTTCATCACATCTCCTCAGATGCTGGTCTGAGGTCTGCCTGAGAAATGTCGTACGCGTGGTTCATGTGCGTACACATGTTTCTACATCTGGCCACATGAAGATGTAGATATAAACACCACGTCTTGAATGTGCAGCAGACACTGGATGATAAAACTACGTACAAATACGAAGCCCCTGAACTTCACATGCCTGAAACACTGCAGGTGAAAGTGCGAGCAAAGAAGTCAGGCTGGAAGTCCTGGGAGAACACGTTCACCTCCAACAGGAGCTGACAGAACATTTTATTCCTGCATCATTGACAACTCTGTAAATAAGTCTCAAGCCGGCAGCCAGCCCGGGCTGGTTTATAATGTTATTCTCTTGTACTGTAAATCTCCTTTTAATGCAGCCAAGAAAAATCCCTGCCGATCGCAAAGCTATGAGCAAAAAGTGTTATCAAACTTCTGAGCCGCTCAGACCATCTGTTACCCCAAATAACTGCAACCGCAGTCGCCTGGCTGTCTCTCTCCTCCTCTCTGATGTACTCCCATTCACTCAGAAAGAGGAGAGACAGAGGGGATCTCACCAGAACCCTCCTGGGTTTTGTTTCTCTAAAACAGAGATAAGTCATCAGTCTGCCGGGCTGTTGAATCCAAGAATGTCATCTTTTACACTGAAGCTCAATGACAGAATTTATCTGCCGACGCTGAGATGATACGAGCTGAAAGAGTCGAAGATGAGGGAGGGAGAAGAAAGATGGATCATTTCTGCGCCTGATTCTGGTTTTGTTTTAGTCTTTTGACGAAAATATACATTTAAATTTTAGTTTAGTTTAGTGGTTTGACTTTTGTTAGTTTTAGTCAACAAAAACAAAATCAGTGAAATTTTAATTTCAATTTTATGGCTTCTAAGAATTCTGAGGCTACAGGCTTCACATATACATATATACAGTGCATCCGGAAAGTATTCACGGCGCTTCACTTTTTCCACATTTTGTTATGTTACACCCTTATTCCAAAATGGATTAAATTAATTTTTTTCCTCAAAATTCTACACACAACACCCCATAATGACAATGTGAAAAAAGTTTTTTTGAAATTTTTGCAAATTTATTAAAAATAAAAAACTAAGAAATCACATGTACATAAGTATTCACAGCCTTTGCCATGAAGCTCAAAATTGAGCTCAGGTGCATCCTGTTTCCACTGATCATCCTTGAGATGTTTTTGCAGCTTAATTGGAGTCCACCTGTGGTAAATTCAGTTGATTGGACATGATTTGGAAAGGCACACACCTGTCTATATAAGGTCCCACAGTTGACAGTGCATGTCAGAGCACAAACCAAGCATGAAGTCAAAGGAATTGTCTGTAGACCTCCGAGACAGGATTGTCTCGAGGCACAAATCTGGGGAAGGTTACAGAAAAATTTCTGCTGCTTTGAAGGTCCCAATGAGCACAGTGGCCTCCATCATCCGTAAGTGGAAGAAGTTCGGAACCACCAGGACTCTTCCTAGAGCTGGCCGGCCATCTAAACTGAGTAATCGGGGGAGAAGGGCCTTAGTCAGGGAGGTGACCAAGAACCCGATGGTCACTCTGTCAGAGCTCCAGAGTTCCTCTGTGGAGAGAGGAGAACCTTCCAGAAGGACAACCATCTCTGCAGCAATCCACCAATCAGGCCTGTATGGTAGAGTGGCCAGACGGAAGCCACTCCTTAGTAAAAGGCACATAGCAGCCCGCCTGGAGTTTGCCAAAAGGCACCTGAAGGACTCTCAGACCATGAGAAACAAAATTCTCTGGTCTGATGAGACAAAGATTGAACTCTTTGGTGTGAATGCCAGGCGTCACGTTTGGAGGAAACCAGGCACCGCTCATTACCAGGCCAATACCATCCCTACAGTGAAGCATGGTGGTGGCAGCATCATGCTGTGGGGATGTTTTTCAGCGGCAGGAACTGGGAGACTAGTCAGGATAGAGGGAAAGATGAATGCAGCAAAGTACAGAGACATCCTGGATGAAAACCTGCTCCAGAGCGCTCTTGACCTCAGACTGGGGCGACGGTTTATCTTTCAGCAGGACAACGACCCTAAGCACACAGCCAAGATATCAAAGGAGTGGCTTCAGGACAACTCTGTGAATGTCCTTGAGTGGCCCAGCCAGAGCCCAGACTTGAATCCGATTGAACATCTCTGGAGAGATCTGAAAATGGCTGTGCACCGACGCTTCCCATCCAACCTGATGGAGCTTGAGAGGTGCTGCAAAGAGGAATGGGTGAAACTGCCCAAAGATAGGTGTGCCAAGCTTGTGGCATCATATTCAAAAAGACTTGAGGCTGTAATTGCTGCCAAAGGTGCATCAACAAAGTATTGAGCAAAGGCTGTGAATACTTATGTACATGTGATTTCTCAGGTTTTTTATTTTTAATAAATTTGCAAAAATCTCAAATAAACTTTTTTCACGTTGTCATTATGGGGTGTTGTGTGTAGAATTTTGAGGAAAAAAATGAATTTAATCCATTTTGGTATAAGGCTGCAACATAAGAAAATGTGGAAAAAGTGAAGCGCTGTGAATACTTTCCGGATGCACTGTATATATATACTCAAAAACAAAGTTACAATACTTCTTTACAATAAGTCTTTTGGAAAAAACATGAATCAAAAGCCTACAATCAATCAATCAAACTTTATTTATATAGCTCAGGTCATACATGAAAGTGCTGAACATAAAATGAATAAAATAACATAATAACGTGTAATAAGGATATCCTGTCTGGGATATGCTGGAGCTAGAGCTCATATCAGGCAGGTAGTTGGGAGCGAGACCATTTAGTGATTCACAGGCCAATAAATCCTGTCAATCAATCCTAAAGCTAACAGGTAGCCAGTGCAGCTGTTTTAAAACAGATGTAAAATACAATACTAGTGATGGAAGTGGGAGAGAAAGGGACGCACCCGTAAAAGGCAGATTTAGCCACATTCCAGATGTGGGCATGGACAATGAACTTGTAGTCTCTGATGTGTCCTCTGTGTTTCGCCTGGTGTCAGTGGCTTTACTTTAGAGGTCAGCTTCTCTCTCTGGGCCTCTGCTCACTTTTATTCTGGCGAAGCTGAAGACGATCCGTCATCCAGCCGTTAACGTCTAGAATAGACCTGCGGAGGGCGCCAACAGGAGACTCAGCAGGATGAATTTATATGAACAAACGTAATCTGAGCTTTCATCAAATAGTAAAGCAAAAAGGAACTGAACGTAATTCATAAACTGAAGTAACATTTGATTTTGAAAGTCATCCGTTATCAGTTGTCGTTTAATAATAATAATAATAATAATAATATTATTATATTAATAATAAAAATATGTGACATTGACTTTTAATTTTTCTTGTTTTGTGGTTTACTTTCAGTTTATTGATGCACATTGTATATATATGTTCCACCTCCACAGACCTTAATGATATGAAAAGAAAATGAAATATCGCTGTTGCTGCTTCTTGACTAATCTTTATGGGATCGTACATTAAACATTACAGAAATACAAGATGCTCCTTATGAACATGCAGCAGGTCAAACAGGAAACTGGTGGACCAATCAGGAGCTACGGTGTGTGACTCTGCCGGCCATTGGATTAAACTTTGTAATTAGTTCATTGGTCCATGGTTCATGTGGTGTGATTTGTTTGCTTCCAGACTTTGTGGCGTCTGTAAAGTCTCGTAATGTAAAGTCATTTGTTGTAATACCGACACTAACTGTGACTCTCCTCATACTTTATACGCCTGTCTCAGTGTTGACTCACTGACTCACAGACATTTACAATCGTAAAGACACACTAAAGATCTCGATTTCAAGTCCTCCCGTCACCAGCCTGTTCTGACATCGTGACTCTTCCTGGTGTCTGTTCAGTGTTGGCTGCAGCTCCGAACAGACGGCAGTGCAGCTGACCTCGGACTGCAGGAAACCTTGAGGAAGCTTAATGGCTTATGTCACGTTTCTTTCTCCTTTGTCACACGAACACGCAGCGTTTATCACCCATTCAAGGAAAAATGCACAAATGTTTCTTTTAGAATGACAGAAGCTGAAAAAGGGCTTCCTGTCACCGATGCATCCATCAGTGCCAACAGAACACGACTGCGACAGAGAGTTCGTCCTCTAAATATAAATATAGAAGAAAATATTAAAATGTTGTGAGTTCTTCCTTTCATCAGTCCTTCTATCATCCGTCCATCCCCATCAAGGTGTGGTTCTTTTTCCATATTTAAAGGTGGAAGTCTGAGAAACAATACATGCCATCCTTCATTAGGACCAAGATGAACTAGTTGACCAGTAAGAGTCCATATTTCCACTGCTGCAGCCAATCCTAAATCTGTGTGTTGAGTCCTTCGTTTGTTCTAGTTTCAAACTAGGTTTATTAAATCAGGTCTCACCATTGATACTTCAAGGAGAATTAGGCTATTTTTCAACCTGAAGGTGTGAAGTGTACCTCTCAGATCCGCCTGGAGCGATGGGACGCCTGTTATCCCTTGTTGAGTCAGCTCTAATATACACAGCTCTGCCTGTCTCTCCATGCGGCTGCATTATGTCATGCTTTGCGGTGTTCACAGAGGCTGGACTGACAGGTCGACGGTGAATCATGTGAGTTCTTGCTGAAGTCAGTGGAGTCGCTCTGTCACTAAAACACTGACTGGAACAGAGTTGTTGCTCTCGGCGGGATCGCAGCACGTCTGTCATTCCCACTTTTTATCTTCAACACAAACACACTGGCGGGCGAGAGAGCATCACAAACCGTCTAGTTAGTAAAAAACTATCATCCAATGAGACGAACCAGCAGCTTAAATACAAGGAACATATCAACATCAAACCTCTGGGAAGAGTCAGCTGAGGAGTAACAGTAACACACTTTCATCAAGTGAAGAGGAACCTGAAAGAGCATGGCTGCAGTCAAATGGTCCAAAGAATGACATCTCATGTCTTCTTCTCGACCTCGATGGAAGACGTCGTGAGGTCGAGGACAGACGTGAAGTCATCAGGACTCAGGAAACGACAACGCGGTGCTGCGAGCGTCTGACTGCACTCACACAGGCTACATGATCATGTGAAGGCGGATGTTATTGACGTGGGTCTGACGTGGTCGCTTTAAATGTCACAAGGAATTGTGGGACGGCATCTCCTTTCCTTTGGTGAAGGATGATCAAGTGTCACCTCTGCTGAAGGAGATAAGACAGGACGCCCTGAAGCAGCCCAGATATCACATGATTAATCACATGCTCTGAGCAGAGAAAGGAAAAGCCAATCAGAGACCAGTGTTTAACCTACCTCTTCATCATTCAGGTTTGGGGCTATTTTGGCTGTTTTTGAATACTTATGATTTAGCCCTTATACACCACATGCCAGTGTTTGGTATCTTTGTCTCCAGCACAACATCACCTTTTCACTCTGTCAAAACCACTAACATGCCCAGTGAAGAATGCTGCAAACATGTGAACGGTAAAACTGAGAGCAGTCAACAAGTACCTCCAACAAAAAGCAGGTGCAGCCGGAGGCCTTCCTCTCTCCTTAGCTCTGATGTGATCAGTAACACTACAGATCAGTCTCCCAGAGTGAGGGGCTCCCACTTCAGCCTCCTCCCTAAAATGTTCAGCCTGTAGAGCTGAGTCAGCAGATTCAGGCATTTTTCCCGCCTGGCCCGTCACATCTTACATAATTTACGCATGTGTAAATATGATTTTCATATCAAATGTATATCGTCCTATCTCCCTTTTTACTCTGTATGTCAACATCAGACAAAAACTAGCACGGAGTTTGAAGCCAGCACCTTCGACAGAAGCTGACTCATCGCTGTGACGTCATGTGATTTGATCATGCTGGCGACTATATTAGTGTTTTTAAGTCGTGATTAATGTAATAAATAGCTTGTCTTTAGCTTGTGAGCAGGAGTAAAAGCAAACAGAGTAAAAGTAAAGTATAATTTCATATATACATGATATTATATATAAATGGAAATCAGTCAAATCTGGAAACACTGTTCACTTTATTCATTTGATTAATTCCACTGTCATTTGATTTTACTCATTAACTCTGCTTCTACTTTGTTTATATGTTGGTATTTGGTTAACACATTTGACACAAAGACACACAGACTCTGGTCTGAACTTTGTGTTGGAGGTCTTGTTGTCTGAGGTGTTTTCCTGCTTGTGTAGTTGACCATTCGGCCTGTATGAAGACCTGGTCGTGCCCTCAGCTCGGTCACATGTGAAACATCCTCAGTCTCAGCTCGTTAAACGGCCGTCCTACGTGGTATCATATATGCAAATGAATCCATGATTTTCACTTTGCAACGGTTGGAAAGGAGAACTTGCCCTTTTCTTGCTCAAGTAATGCTGTTCTGAATCACTGAAATACCTTTTAACTCAAAACTTTTTCCCTTCAAAAAGTGTTGAAGCTTTTTTCCTATTTGCCCTTATCAGCGTTAAATATCAGAGCTCAGGTTGGCAGGAAAATTGAGAGAGGACTCTGGATGTTTTTGAAGTAAGTTCAAAAGTTTTTTTAGGGGCCACAAAGTAAAGCAGCAGAGCGGATGTAAAGGGGAAATAAGGACAAAGTGGAAACCCATCGGTATGCCAGCTTTCACAGCATCTAGTTTAATGTTGGAGTTGGAAAGCCTGCAGTATGTTGTGTGCCAGCAAGCATAAAACATGTACATACACAGAAACACACATACAAGTGGTGAGAGTCTCTGATCACTGGTGGGCTTCTGCTGATGTTATTAACACTCACATAAAACACCAAAAACACGAGAGAGGTCTTCTCAAACGTGAGACCGACGTGTTAAATTACCATCAGATTAGGTCTGAAAGGGGCTTGAGAGACCTTCTCACAGGGTGTTTATTGGCGAACCTGTTAGCTATCTGTCAAACACACAACACTAGCAAGGCCAGAATATTCACATTAATGAATGCATTTATTATATATATTATTATATCAGTCAGCACGTCTCTCAGCACAGTGCCATGCGAGGACAGACTCTCGGGACAGAGGACAGACTCCTTGAGGACGTGGACTTTCTTCTGAACACTGTTTCCCTCCTGACTCTGTCTCTTAATATGAGTTGTGTCACTTCCCATGCTGCACTAACGCTGACGGGATTCAAAGTATTTACCAATCAGTAGCTAATACGCTCTGTAATACCCCTGAGCCTGTCTGAGGGAAAACATCAGAGTCTCTAAGCCAGTTACAAGCAGACAGCGAGAAACCTGAAAGAACCTCAGCCTGGAGTCACATGGAGTCCTCACTTACTTTTAATAAACAGATGAAGTGTTGGAGGCTTGATTCTACAATAAGATTATATAAAATTATGAATTAATATGAAATAAGATTAACTGAAATTTCTCCTCTCGTTTTGTGTAAGGACATAAAACTACGATGATACTGTAATACAGCTACAGATATATATATCTATATATATATAGATATATATATCATCAGAGGAATAGGTGATTTCTCTCGTTACGCTAACTCTTTTAGCGCATTAGCTAACTTTGTTAGCTAGTTGTGGCCAGAGACAACATCTGTAAAGTCTTGGAGGCCTATGTGACCATTCAGGACATAGTTATAGGCATCTAAAGATTTATACGCCCTCAGTTTCTTTTTACTATACACGCTTAGTAGGTGTAACGCTGAACGTCCGAGGTAACCCTGTACCGGTCGGCCAGTCGGGCCCTGTACATATTCAGAGAAACTCAATTTTCTTCAGCCAGTGTTAAAAAACAAGCCAGAAAAGGGGTCTATACAGCATGTATGTAACTGTATGTTTTCTTGTGCTTCACCATAAAAATGAATTCCAGGTTCATCATATTTGTGCTGTGATTTCAGTAATCATAGAGTGACAATTGTACAGAGATGAAAGAAATCTCTATTATTCAATGCAACGTCCTCGTCTGCACGAAATCCTTTCAGCAACCTGCTCAATATTTACCTCCACCGTCCACCCATAACTCACTCTCACTGTCTTCACACTTTATATGGCAGCCAGAACACTCACATTAACTGCATAATAAAGTCCTTTATGAATTGCTGCACTCTCTCTCTCTCTCTCTCTCTATATATATATATATATATATATGTATGTATATATGTATATATATGAGTGCCAGAATCTCATATGTTACAGAAGCACATACCATACCTGGCTTGCGTTGTCATGGTAACTGCAGCTCCTTTAGATGGTGGACTCTGAAGAAGAGAAAAAGGCCGACATACCTCCTGACCTATGAGTGTGTGCTCTGAACGGCACGTTGTCATCGCTGCCATGGAGACGGCATCAAAACTCTACCTGTAGGGAGTGCTAAGGAATATGTAGCATAGCTGGCTTCATCAAGTGGTTCGTATAGGGTAAGGGTTAGGTAGAGCGTAACGATGTGCAGCACATATCTGAGCCAAATGTCATGTTGTCACTTATTAAGAATTCTGCTGGTTTTCTAACTTTAATCACTTTTATAGACGGACAGTCCTGTCTCCTAGAAACAAATCCAATTTATTTTCCTAATTATGTTGTGGTGACAAACAAAGTCCCGTCTGTGCTTTAGGCAAGAAAAGCTCTTTGGTTCATGGTCGTGAAACATGGCTGGCTGAGAGGAAACGTGTATATTGACAATAACAGAGGGCCAAGAGTGTACCCCTGAGGAACCCCACAGTTACAATGAGCGCCAGAGCAACAGACATTTGCTAAAACAACACAGAAGGTTCTATTGAGAGGAAGTAGAGCAGCTCCCTTCAGACCAACCGGGTTTCTCGAAGGTGCAGGAGAACAAAGTGATCTAAAAGCATGAGGTTCTATCAGCTGTCTCTGAAACTTGACTGAAAACTTGCCTTTAACAGGAAACCTTTACGATATTTTAACGTCATCCATGGTATTAATTGTCATCTTTTAGTTGTTTTTGTCGTCTTTTCATATGTTTACTGCTCCTGTCTTTTTATGGGTTTTCATCTTTTGTGAGGCACACCTTATTGCATCATTTTGTATGAAATCTTCTATATGAATAGACTTTTATCATTATTATTGTGAAGATTGCCGTTGTGACTTCTAATATATATAATAAATAATTCATATTTACAGACAGATTTAAGGCGGGGCTGTAGTTGACAGCATCACACTGGGGGGTTGTTAGCGTCACATTCAGCTTCAGCTCCAGCCTCTCGTCCTGCATTAGCAGTGACCAGAGAGGCCTTTCCAGTTAAAAGTGTAAAGTAGCGACAGTCAGCGGGTCTCGCTCCGTCATCAGCTCCTGAAGAATCCCACTCTCTCTTTTCTGTGTGCGGTCCTCATCCATCACCAGCAGCCAGTGGGTGCCCGGGCGACATTGTGTTTATGCAACTTAAAGAGCTTTTCTCTGCCCCGCCACAGTGATGTATCGCCCAGGAGCCAGAAACAGATGATGTGTGCACTGGGAGGATAGGAGAATGGATGACGGGGCCGCGGCCCGCCGGCGAGCTGGATGCACCTCGCTGGGAGAATCTGTCGATATTCTTGTTAATAACAACAACAAAAAACGTTGTGTTTGGGATGAAATGGGTTGGCTGATACTGTGGTTTTGTTGGAAGATTTAAAGGCTTTTACAGGGAATGTGCAGCGTTGGTGTGCTTGATATTGCCCGGTGGGAAAATCTGTCAATATGAATGTTGATAAGAAAAGGAGCGTGTGGAATGAAACGGGGCTGCGTGGTGCTTTAATGTGATGTGGGTTTTGTTTCGGGTATTCAAGGTTTTTGGATGCTGTGAGACACTGAAAACGACGGCACTGACTGCTGAGGCTGATCTGAGAATCACTGCTGTTTCAGGTTGTACATTTAAAGATTGATCAACTTCTGAATAGTGTTTGTTTGGTTCTAAATGAACGACATCTCACCTCTTCACTGTGAGCTGTAGAAAAGAGGCCGACATGACATTTAAATCAACATGTAGTTAGAGGTGTTTGAAGGTCATTCATTGATTGAATCATTCATTTATTGCAGCATGTAGAAATGTCACAGAATACCACATGATTTCAAAAGGAAAACAGTGATAACATCATAACACAACATGTCTTCTCATTTACATAAACATCCTATCTACACGATCCTTTTATTAACAACCTCTCGCTGTCATTTCAACACCTGATGTTTGTTGTAGTCTAGGACAGATTGAAGAGTGGGGGGGCCCGGGGCTCAACATCTTTAGAGACCCCCTCTTCTTCCTCTTCCTGTTGCTTCTACTTTCAGCAGACTGTCCATTCCAGGGCCTCAAAGTGAGTGTGTGCAGGAGGTCTCTTAAACCTAGCCTTTTTATTGTGGTCAGTGGCAACAGTTTTGGGGGTGCTGACTAACAACAGGGCATCACATCAGAACGTGTAGTGATGTTTTGGAAAGTGATGACCAACTAGAAATGAGACAGTGTCAAATGTTCATGCTATGATTATTATGGTCAAAAAGACTGAAATATTACTTTTAGAATTGAAACACAGGAGATGTATGTATACGAGGAGAAAGGTGCCCCCTTGTGGCCAACCAAAATGAAATTGCTAAAATAAAAGATGACTCCAGAAACAGTGGCACTCACGTGGTGATGGTGTTCACAATCAGAATGTTTCACCACGCTGAACACTGATCCTGAACGCACCCTGAGACCTGTTTGGTTCTATGGGCCAGTGGTTCTCAAAGTGGGGCCCAGGGACCCCCAGGGGTCCTTGAGGGGGTTCCAGAATCATTTATTTTCACTATAATTCCATCCATAAGTAACACAATGACAGAATGTATGACTGTTTCGGTCATGGCTTTCATGCACTTTCTGCAATAAAACATCTAAAAGCAAAAATCCTGTCTGATGGAGGACTCTGGGACAAAATCTGATGGGGGTCCGTGGTCTAATTTGTGTCAGTTTATGGGTCCTTGACGTGAAAAGGTTTGAGAGCCGCTGCTTTAGGCCGGTGTGAAAGCCGCCTGATCAGGAGGGTCCCTGTCTTCTTCCAAGTGGACTCGTGGTGGTTTGTTTGTGGTCTGAAAGCTGAACAATCACAGCAAATATGAGATTTGAGCATAAATTCAAAAACTAAACTTCTATTAAATCCATCTGCTGATTGTGAACCCTGCATTAGTGATCATTATTAGTAGTAGTTATGAGTTAATTAGTAACCAGAGGAGTGTTGAGCCTCCTATTTATGATCTATGAGGACATAGTCTGAACTAATAATGCTGACAATCCGTTTTTTCTTGGTGAGAAGAACATGAGAGTGACCCGTGTGAACATGAACTGGACCAGAACTAAAACCTAAGACCTTATGGTCTCATGTGGTCCGCTGGGTGCTAAAGGACCTACAGGAGCTGATTAGTCAGTGTTTTTGGCCCTGAGTCATCGCTGGGCGTCTCCCCCTCTTGCTGAGTGCTTGCTTGTCTTGTATTGAGACAATATGACACAAGAGCAGCAGGTTGTCTGACATTTTCATATACACACAATACATCTGAAAGCCATTAACACTAACAGGTTCAACAAAGAAAACAAATATTCAGCTGTCAGATCGTCTTTGATGTCCCAGTCTCTGATCTGGATCCAGGTCCTTCAAGATGTCTGCTGATACCAAGGCCCATCTGAGGCTTCTAGTTACCTAAATGAGCAGCTGTGCACACACAGTGTACATCGTAAAATAATGTTCAGTCTTCTGCATGAACTGTATGTAAACTGGTATGTATGGTCCCCGTGGCGCGACTGGTCCTGATGTTGAGACGCCGTCCATCTCACTTCCTGGTGGACAACCGTGATTGGACGGTTGCCCGGTCCAGCCCTCCAATCAAGAGGAAGACGTTTTGTCTACGTACAATCAGTTAAAGTTATGGTTCGCTGCAGCTGATTTGATGCTGTCTGTTTTAGATAAGAGTTAATTCTCTGAACAGAAGGACCCGGCTGCTGATACCAGCTCTCGTACAGACTCCTCCACACTTCCTGGATCTGCTAACCTGCAGTGGGATGGTCAGACAGAAGACCAGAGCTGTTATCCTGACTGAGACTCACTGCTGCAGGTTTCTGTTAGCGTTAATAATCAAACAGACATCCGTTGTCTTCAGGTCTTTATTTCAATAATACACGACACAGTCATCACAGTAAGTAAACTGCAGCTTCATATTTTGGGAGGATAATACACCATCACTTGCTTTACTTCCACTCCACACCTGCATGTCATGTTCAGGTCCAGACCCGGGTGTACTGAGGTTCGGATCCGCCTCAACACGATCCTGACTGTGCTGAAACCCAGAAAAACGTTCTGTTTGCACTTCTGTCCTTTCACTTTATTTCTGTGAACCTCTTTGAAAAGTTTCAGCTGATTGTGGAACATCATTCCTGATGTTTTGTTCCAGTATGTCAATCTCAGACGTGGCAATGACGTTTGAAGGACACAAGTGTGTCTCTCCATCCTCCGTCTCTCCTGCTGTATTCGTCTCCTCTGGGAAGCTTTTAGCTCTCCTCAGTCTTTAACTCCAGCATTTAAAAAGGCAAAATGTCAAAGCACTAATCTACTTCTTAAACTGCAGTTTGAGCTCCTCAGTCTCGCTCTGCTGTCTCTCTCTCTCATTCACTTCACTTGCTCTTCCAGAAATACAGAAGAGAGAGAGGGGGAGATACAATTCTTTGGCAGGCGGGTTAATAACTTGCTTTGCTCTGGACGCCTTAAATTGGTTTCCATTGACACCTGCTATCTCTCAGCAGATAGCACAGAGGACCTCATCAAGTGTAAAGACGCTGATGGTGTGGAGCCAAATAAGCCACTATAGAGCAATAACTTCCATCCCACATATACCCAGCTTTTATTGTTGCCATGTCAAATCCCTGACTTCTGTTCCTCCTCCGCTGATGATGTTGCCTTTCAGTTCTGTAGCTCTGTCACTTTTCAGCCGCCCTGGATGCCTTGTTAAGATAAACCATTCATTTCCATTCACACTTTTTAATTGCCTTGCCACGAGGGTGGGCTTATCTCATATTAGATGTTCAAATATTGAAATATGTGTCATTACCAGGCTCCTTTTTTTGTCAGAAAAGGAAGATAATCCAGAGCAGGGCAGCAGAAGAAGCGACGGACGTCTGCTGAGAGAGAAAGGTACAACAATGAGAAATAAAGGAAACTCAAAATCATGAATCTGTGCTTTAATATTGGTTAATTATGCATGTCTGCGTCTTGCCATCAACTTTTGGAGTTACTGTTAATTGCTACCAAGTTGTTTCTTTACCTACATTATTTAGTTTCATTACAGAGAGAAAAGGTCCAAATCTGAACAGTGCTCCACATTTAATGTCTGACTGACAGTAAGTCCCGTTTTCAAAATGTTTAAAGAGAGAACATTTTCCATGAAATGCTAAAAAAGCCCTGGTTGTTTAATCGGAATGTGTTCTAGTTTCCTAACTTTGTCTCAAAAGCCTTAGATTTAACCAGTATTCATTCATAGTTGTATCCACGACACAGTGACTAAAACGTTCATCATTAGTCTAATTAGTGTTGACAGACTTCCCGACTCCTTCACAGGTGAAACATGAACATGTTGCTGGTTTTAAACTTTAAACTGAGATTTTTCCAAGAGACAAAGCAAAAGATTTGTGAGCAGCATGAAAACAAAATGAGCTGCAAACTGTTGGTGGAGGAGGTTCTTATGTTTTCAGTCCTGGTTGTTTATCAAACTTACAGATTCCTGCTGCATCACACATAGATGATGATATTTCTCTCGTATGTTATCAGTATGATATTACATTACAGTGACTGAGTGTCTCTAGATAACAGGGATGTGTCACAGGTGCTGCCGCAGAATATTCATGAACCAGTCACATCAGGATCATCATCATTACAACCAAGATCCACGCAGTTATCCACCGAACGGCAACAACATCAAAATCACTTCGGTACCAAGCATCCTGCAAGATGGTGGACCTGAACAATTTCCAGGTTACCTGAGGATGGATCAAACAAGGGAACTGATGTGTCCTCGTAAAAAATGCGATTCTACATCAAGTCTTTCGTACCTGAGTGAATTCTGAAAGAAAGAAGTGAGTCCTCCTCCTCCTCCTCCTCCTCCTCCCATCCATTCCCTCTGTTGTTTCTTACCCTGAGATGCAATCGAATCAGTCTCTGACAGTTCAGAGTGTTCAGACAGACAGTGAGACAGTGAATGAGTTTGTCTGTGAACGTTCCCGTCATTCACCGACTACACAGAGCGTGAAAGAGTCCGAAAGGCAGGACTGAACGCCGCATGTGTGGCTCAATAACAGCAGCAGAGGCCAGCCAGTAATTCAGAACATGGGTTTTATTCTATTCTTTTTGTGTACAGTCTGTAGTGAGTATCTGACTTTTCTTAGTCTGAACATTCAGTCAGCACTTGGCAAAGTAATCAGTGAGCCAACAACCATCCAGTGAATGTTTCTTTGTGGATTCTGGCAGTGGTTCCAGGGAAGAGGTGACATGATGAATCCTGTAATGAGGGTCTGTGAGTTGGCACTGCTTAGCTATAAAGGTTGGAAACCAGTGGATTACTGGTACGAAAGCACAACAAAAACAGTAAAGATGAGTTAGTTTGTGAGTTAGTTAGTTAGTCATTTGGTTCAGATCATTTCTCGAAGGCCATTGGTGGTCAGAAATCTGAGTGGATCACCATGACACGTGGAGTCCCCCAGGGTTCGATTCTCGGGCCCCTTATTATTCAACCTGTACTTGCTCCCTCCAGGCCACATCATATATAATATATATATAATTTCCCCCGGGGATCAATAAAGTATTTCCGATTCTGATAAGACATTGATTATTACAGTGAAGCAGACGACACAGATTTACTTTCTGCTCACTGGGTCAGTGCTTAGAACAATAAACCACTGGATGCAATTAGGCTTCTTTCAGTTAAATAAGACAGAGGACATTGTATATCAGCTTGATTCCAGAACTATAAAGTCCACAGTCAAGTTAGAAATCTTGTGTTTTAATGGACTCAATCTGTAATTTATCATCTTAAACAGATAGCAAGAGTTGAAGGTCTTATGCTACCACAGTTGGGTAGCTAGTTTAAGGAACAACAAACACGTACTGCTGAAAGCATCCATCCCTTGTATTGAAATAATAAAATCCATGTGATTATGTGTTCAGCGCAAAACTAAAACCAACAAACAGAAGAGTTGAGGACGAATGCAGAGGATTAATATTAATCGAGACGAGCTTTACACAAACATTAAGTCACTTGTGTTGATGAAAGCTGTCTTTCTCATGAATGTCTCCCCCTCACGCTGTCTCTCTCTGGACATGATGATACAGCAGATTTGTCCTCCTCCTCCCCCTCCTCCGTCTCTGAGCGACAGATAAGAGCAGGTTTGGGGAGGACCAGCTCTGTGTGGATTCACATAACTAACCTTCAGTGTCCAATTAGATTAGTCCCCCGCCAAACCAATTAGTGTTTTAGGGGGGGAGGATGAGATGCCAGTAGTCGTGTTAGGGCTCTGATATCCATGCAGCAGGAAAACATGCTGACGAAGCTCTTCAGTATCCACCGCAGTGGAAAATGCAGTTGTTTTTTTTCTAGCATAATAATAGAAAAAAGTTTAGAACTTGGAACAAAAATACTGTGTAGATAAAATTCGGGTGGAACAGCAAACTTTGGCATTAATTAGTGAGAAGATCTGCAAACAAATCTTGGATGCATCTCTTATCCTGAGAAAACAACAGCTGTAAGCAAAAGCTGGCTGGAAGCACGAATCCGTGTATCAGATTAATGTATTAGCACTTTTCAAGCCTGGAAGGTTCTGTGCGCCAAACGTACTCTGTGTTTGTTGTTTGTGGCGTCGACGCACTTCAAACAATGGTTAAGGGTCCTTTCTGTCGCCTCATCAAAACTGAAGGTTTTGCTGTTGCAGCAGCATGAACATACTAAATATCACTGGGTTTGGATCAATCTAACACCGACAGCACCAATGGGTCACTTTGACCCAGTGTTTGGTATGTATTCAAACTGAAATAAGGTTATTTGACAGCGTGTTCCCTTCTGTGTGAATGTTTGTCTATCTGTACGTGTTAACCCTGAGACAGACCTGCCTGGAGTCATTTATATGAACCTTTATGTGCCAGTTCATGTCATACCTTGGTCAAACATCTTTTCAGGATATTGTGTATTGTATGATAGTCTCCTAGTTACCAGGTTGGTAAGAGTTTTCCTCAAAGAGAGTGACATGATTCCGCAAATAAATGCAACAACTCAAGGGTGCATTTTGAATATGTGAGTGACCAGTAGCAGTAAACTGTGTGAGAACGGATCAAAAGAAGACGTCAAGTCAGCAGAGAAGAAGCAGCACGGCTCGACGTCCAGCCTCGTCGAGCCGTGCTGAAAGTCTGTGGTGGGCAATGAAGCACATGAGACCAAAGAAATCAAACAACAACAAAAAAACATCCTTCTTCGTTTGTCTCCCTTCTCTTGTTTTTAGCCAGCAGGGCAGGAGACCAGACATCTCCAACTATCACTCTCTTTTTCCTTTTCAGTCTCTCGTTCGGGTGGAGGAATGCTGGCTTCCTGTAAAAGATGGAGGACAGGAAGGTCCGTCAGACACTTTGACACTAGAAACCTGCTGTTTGAAGCTCATTGGAGGGCCCTTGTGTTGTGTTTACTGCCACACAAGACGAGACACAATAACTCTCTTGTTCACGTTCGATGGCGTATGTGAGTGTTTGCTAACATTAGCAGCTACGTTAGCTAGCCAAGCTTAGCTTAGAAAGTTCAGAAAGGCATTTCTGGCTAATGAACAAAACAAAAGAAACACTGATTATGAAAAGTACAGGCTGTAACTCACAGATGAACTCTCCTGTTTAAAGCTCAGTGTGATCATGATCCGGTCACGCCGTCTGCTGATACTGATGATGTGTTTGAGGACAGTCGTTCATCCTGTAGGAGCTGTAAATAATACGTGATTAACAATAGTTTTTTGGCTGCAGTTACTCTTTAATGCACTTTATTTTGTAGTCTAAAGGGGTTCTTTGATTTAGTAGTTCAATCATAAACTTCACCACGTTTTCTTCACCCCCCCGTTTTAAAACAAAAGTGTTTGTTCAGAGTACATTGTAACTCAGGTACT
The DNA here is from genome assembly GCF_043641665.1 of Enoplosus armatus. NCBI lineage: Eukaryota > Metazoa > Chordata > Actinopteri > Centrarchiformes > Enoplosidae > Enoplosus > Enoplosus armatus. The sequence goes on along the minus strand of NC_092182.1, from coordinate 28,015,227 downwards.
TTTATTTAAGTACAGTTTTACACGAGTCATTTTACTTTTCCTTGAGTATAATATTCTGCTACTCCTTCCCCCTCTGACCGTCAGAGATAATGTATGACTTGGACGCCTCTACACCTCCATGTTTGGCCGATGGCCAGCGTGAGGACACAGGGAGGGGCCAAACAGATTCAACACTCTGCACATTTATTCTACTCATGAAACGGCAACTTATCTCAATGTAGGATATAACGATTTTTACAACAGGACAAGGGCCAGGTGAGAGTGAGAAACACTGCAGAGTTATCTGTGCTGTGCATTCAGGATCTGTAGATTTAGTTTTATTGATGATATTCAATGAAAAACAAGCTTTTTAGGAATTGAGATCAAGTGGTTCATTTTCTGAAAATCAGCCATGCAGCTCAGATAGCTTTTTTTAATTCCCAACTGTTTTTTCAGTGCCTATTTTCTCCACAAAAGGAACCATGTTAAATCTCAATTAGAGTAAAGAAAATGGAGACAAGACAATTCTTTTCGGGCAAATTATGATTTTCTACAAATCCAAAAGACATTGTTCTGATGGAGGCCTGTGTGAGGTCGATCAAATATTCAATTCAAGGCAACTTAAGTAACAAAGCTTTCTAAGAGTAAGACACGAGTACCAAACTGCATTTCCTCAGGGAATATGTATAAAAAAATAACCAAATGTTTTTTTATTTCATGTTGATACATTCTTGGACAACACCACAGAATAGTTGCATGAGTGGCCAAATGTAAATCTCTCCCACAACATTGGCACATAAGCAGCAAGGGCAACATGAATATACCGAGTACAAACAGTAGAAAACATACATGCTTCCTTTTTTTAACAAGTATTTTGTTTTTTTAAATATATATTCATCTTTTTCTCCATTTCCATAGTTTCCAGGAAAACAAGAAACCAATCAAAGCCATATTCTGCTGTGTGAGAAAGTATCAGTGGTAAAGAAACAGAAACTAAATCAAAAACAGTACAATTCAGAGCAGACAGGTGGAATCAACTGTGTTGTGAGAATTTCATTATTTTTAACTTTTTTTTTTTCTCGGATTCTGTTTCAACATCGAACATATCAGGCATGCATTGACAACCTCGACATCAACACCTTTTGTTGTATCAGTAGTCCATGAAATCACCAGATATTCAGTACAAATCCAGTGACGTCTGGACCAAAGTAGGTTCTTTTTAAGTCGGCTACAACACAGTTAGGGTCATCATCATCATCATCATCATACACCTACAAAATACTGGAGAAGTCTTCATGTATGCGCGTGGGGAGAAGGAACACACATGTTGGGATGGGAATGCTTTCATCATGGGACCACAAACATTTCAAACAGTTTGAACAGAAAGGCCTTTAGAAACACGCCTGTTTTTTTTTTTGGCTTTGTGTCCACGGCCGGCTGAGGAATCTGATTTTACCACGTCGGGTGACTGAAGTGAAGGTCATCGGACTCACAAGCAACGAAACCTGAAGGCAAATCTCTGAAGTGCACAGCTCAGATTTATTACTTCAGATTTCATTCCTCGTCAAATAATTAAGAGAACACGTTCAGAACACGTCCGCATTCCTAATCTGAGATAGTTAAAGCTCCAGAAAGTGTTTTCAAGCTGTGAGGCGCCGAGGACGGAGACAGGTGAGCCAAAGGGTCGGACGGGTGTTGTGCATGCAGGTGTTGTAAAAACTACAGGAAGTAAGTTATTGTAGTTTGGCTGCTGATTGGACGGCTCACCAACATGGTGAGCAGGAGGAGCTGCAGCAGTGACACACAGCTGATGGAGGAGATCGTCCCTGGAATAAGTTTCACAGTGAAAAATCCTCCTAATGTTTCATGCTTCTGTACTAGTGCTGAACTGTCCAACACCTCGCAGTCGAGAAGTCGCCACTAATTCGATTAATGACAGTGTTCCCGAGCGTCTGAACCAGATAATAAAGATGATAAAAGTCCCGATTTATTTCGTTTTTTTTGGAGTCATAACTCAGAAAACACAGACATGATGTTCGTCATGAATAAACGGCCAGAAATCTGCTTAGAAATCACACAAAAAAGCTACTTCTTATAACTGCAGAACACATTTTCTGGAAGTTTTCTTCAGTATGAAAGTAATCTAGTGATGGTTGTGTGTACCTTCATGGCTACACTGCAAACAGGAACTGTTGATTCAGCATTCAGCTAATTTGATGGTGCCAATTTGCCAATTTTGAGACTTTGAAAAGCCCTGTACTAAATAATTACACTGTAATTATACGATCTGCTGTGATCTGCTGCAATCTGAAGTGTGTTCATGTAGGAACCCATCGCTCATGGTAAGAAGCTGATCGAGAAGAGATCTTTTCAAGACCTTAAGGGAAAAATCAGATTCCAGGTGGCAGCGGGAGCAAAGCCCTCGGAATCTCAAAGCGAAGAATATGGCTTTAATAAAAAACAATGTGCATCCAAGAAGCAAGAGCAAAACAGATTCATCATCAACCTTATAAACATTGTTGTCTTAAAAAGAAAAAGAAATGAAATCAACAACCAAAGGAGGCCAACATATAAGCCATAAAGAACGACACGCGGGTGGACAGGAGGGTTGGGAAACTTGCAGTTTGGAAGTACATTAAAAGACAAGAGGAGGCGGGCTCCGTACAAAGGTCACGTCAGGCCGAGACGGCTGCTTTGTTTGACATCGATAGCAGAGAGACGCGACACGGAGCCCCGAGAGCTCTGCCGACTGTTCACAACCCAGAGGCTGCAAGACGTCTGCAGATGCATCCTACGGTTCTTCTTCTCATCATCATCATCGTCGTCATCATCATCTACTCACAAACAAAAAGACTCTTGATTTATTTTTTATTTTCTGAACATTTTCCCAGCATCCTCACGTCTTATTTTTAAACACTGCTTCTCTTTGACCGAGTGAATGTGTGTGTGCCCAAAGGAAAGTCCCACAAGGCTTTGCTTCAGCATCTGAAAGTCTGTGGTGGGCAATGAAGCACATGAGACCAAAGAAATCAAACAACAACAAAAAAACATCCTTCTTCGTTTGTCTCCCTTCTCTTGTTTTTAGCCAGTAGGGCAGGAGACCAGACATCTCCAACTATCACTCTCTTTTTCCTTTTCAGTCTCTCGTTCGGGTGGAGGAATGCTGTTAGATCACAAGGTCGTTGTAGCTCACATATTTCGTCTTTTCTGCTGGACCTGAAAAGGGCAGAAAATGGACAAAGCAAAAATCAGCTTCAGTCCTGGTGGCTATTATTTTAGCTGAAGGTTAATGTTAAGTGTTATGATGGAGGTGAAATGAGAGTTAATGATAGATGTAAATTAAATGAAGCCTTAAAGCCTGAATTATGAACTCTCAAGAATGAGGACAGTGCAGGTTGGTGTCTTTGCATTGCCTGAGACGTCTGACAGCCTCAGAACAAAGAGAATCGTCTTCTCTTCTTTATAATTCTGTGTGATACAGCGATGTAATGTTTGCCTCGTGTTGAGAGGTCATAACTCAAAAGCAGAAGCTCTGCAGAAGAAGAAAAAGGGAGAAAAGGTATAAAGCTAAAATGAAATGATCTTTTGTTGAGGGCCCTATTTTAATGGCTCAAGAGCAACGAGCAGCACAGACTGTGGGCGTCTCCACCTGCTGCCTTTGGTTCATGTAGGTGCAGCAGCACAAAGTGCCACGAGGCTGAACAGAAGGTGAGTATAGATCAGAGGGTGTGGTGATTAATAAATACACTCTCAGCAAATCACATCACGCCACCTTGAAGGTCAGACGTTCAAAACCCAGTTGTGCCAGATAGTTTTCAGGTCTTTCCTCTGTGGAGTTTTGTTATCTAGAAACAAGAATAACGCTGATCTTATTTCAAGTATTTGAATCCCCTAGTATTGAGTATTCATAAACTATTCTATTATTAGTAGTTAGTAGAGTATTAAATACACTAAACAAGAACTCCTTGAAGTGTTTCATCTTATCTGAAGACTTGTGGCAACTGGACATATTCTAAGAAATCTCATCAAGTGATAATTGCACACTGCAGTGGCTGAATGTGTTTATTTCATGCAAGAAAAAGCTCATATCTATAATGTTTTCACTTTAATTTGATAGGGCATTTTGCAGTGTACTGGCTTGGGAATGTTTAATCAAAATAGTTTATTTACATTTTAAGCATTACTCTGTTGCTGTTGCTGTGGATTTGCTGTAAATATTTAGGTTGATCTTGTTCCCAAAATCATCCAATTACCAGCCGAGTGACGTCTAACATCCAATTTCCTCCAAAATACCAACACCTCTCCTTGTGCTGCCTCATTTGAATGACCCTCCGCTTGTGCACTATAAGACCACGCAGACGGGCAAAGATGATTTCAAGGTGAAGGCTTGTGCTGGTCGTTGTGCCGAGATGAAAATAAGGCCCTCAGATGTTAAATGAGCAGGTAGAACAGGCTTCATCTGTTCCCTTTAGTTATGACCACCTCCCTATCTTCCCCCTGCAGCTGCACCTCCCCCTCCCCACGACTGGCGACCACTGAGCCCTCGGTGTTCATCCAGTGACAAATGGCTTCAAGCCAAAAGCCCATCATCAATCATGCCAGGAAGATAATGGAGAAAATGGCATAATATGCATATTAAGGTCTGAAAGTATCATGAACCTCCTGACTTTGTCATAATGTGTCTTCTTAACACAGAAAGCAGTCACTTCTGAGTCTGACTGAGTTCAGCTGTTCAGTCTAGACTCTGTCACTAACTTAATGGATTGACAGAAATAACAGAGTCTTGACACCCATTTATATCCATTGAGATGAAGATTAGAGTGTGCACGTCTTGTCTCTTCAGGTGCTTAGGATGAATATAAGAAGACGGAGGAAGATTTCCATTTTAGACTACTTTATATTTCTATTCCATTACATTGATCAGCCAGCTGGAATTAGCTACGAATTACTATGATAAGCTCATAAAATACCCTTACAAAAATCAGTGTATAGTATAACTGTATATAAAGTAGTTAAAACTAGCTAACTGTATTTAAAGTAGTTAAACTAGCTAACTGTATATAAAGTAGTTTAACTAGCTAACTGTATATAAAGTAGTTAAACTAGCTAACTGTATATAAAGTGGTTAAACTAGCTAAGTGTATATAAAGTAGTTAAACTAGCTAACTGTATTTAAAGTAGTTAAAAATAGCTAACTGTATATAAAGTAGTTAAACTAGCTAACTGTATATAAAGTAGTTAAACCAGCTAAGTGTATATAAGTAGTTTAACTAGAAAACTGTATATAAAGTAGTTTAACTAGCTAACTGTATATAAAGTAGTTAAACTAGCTAAGTGTATATAAAGTGGTTAAACTAGCTAACTGTATTTAAAGTAGTTAAAAATAGCTAACTGTTTATAAAGTAGTTAAACTAGCTAACTGCATATAAAGTAGTTAAACCAGCTAAGTGTATATAAAGTAGTTTAACTAGAAAACTGTATATAAAGTAGTTAAACTAGCTAACTGTATATAAAGTAGTTTAACTAGCTAACTGTATATAAAGTAGTTAAACTAGCTAAGTGTATATAAAGTAGTTAAATATAGCTAACTGTATATAAAGTTATTCAAACTAGCTAACTGTGTATAAAGTAGTTAAACTAGCTAACTGTGTATAACTGTATAAAGTAGTTAAACTAGTTAACTGTATATAAAGTAGTTAAATCTAACTAACTGTATATGAAGTTATTCAAACTAGCTAACTTTATATAAAGTTATTCAAACTAGCTAACTGTGTATTACTTAAACTAGCTAACTGTGTATAAAGTGGTTAAAACTATCTAACTGTGTATAAAGTACTTAAACTAGCTAACTGTGTATAAAGTGGTTAAAACTAGCTAACTGTATATAAATTAGTTAAACTAGCTAACTGTGTATAAAGTACTTAAACTAGCTAACTGTATATAAAGTGGTTAAAACTAGCTAACTGTATATAAAGTACTTAAACTAGTTAACTGTGCATAAAGTAGCTAAACTAGCTAACTGTATATAAAGAAGTTAAGCTAGCTAACTGTGTATAAAGTACTTAAACTAGCTAACTGTATATAAAGTGGTTAAAACTAGCTAACTGTGTATAAAGTACTTAAACTAGCTAACTGTATATAAAGTACTTAAACTAGCTAACTGTGTATAAAGTAGTTAAACTAGCTAACTGTGTATAAAGTACTTAAACTAGCTAACTCTGTATAAAGTGGTTAAAACTAGCTAACTGTATATAAAGTAGTTAACCTAGCTAACTGTGTATAAAGTAGTTAAATCTAACTAACTGTATATGAAGTTATTCAAACTAGCTAACTTTATATAAAGTTATTCAAACTAGCTAACTGTGTATTACTTAAACTAGTTAAATGTGTATAAAGTAGCTAAACTAGCTAACTGTGTATAAAGTACTTAAACTAGCTAACTGTGTATAAAGCAAAGAAACAAGATTAAGAATAGTTTCAGGTGAATTCCTCTCGAGCTCACTGCTGAATTTCTACATTCCTCAAAATAAGATTTAAAGGGTGTGTCACATATGTGGAGGTGTTAGGTGTTAAAGGCTAATCCCCACAGTAATGAATGTAGTAGAAGTATTTCACTTCTGCAGACACCCAGGGCAATGCTAAGAAAGAGGGCGAGATTTGGAAGTACTGCTTGTAAGGATTCTTTTTGAGAGCAGCCAGGGCTATATGAGTATTAAGAGATCTATAGAGGCCTTTGTTGTATAAGGAATCAGCTTTTGGAGAAAGGCAGAGAGGCCTTATAAGAGCAGAATCAGAGAGATTTGGCCTTTGAAGAGCAGAAGAACGGCGAGAGAAAGAGGTCTTTGTTGTCAGGGAATCAGCTGTAGCAGAGAGGAAGGAGAAGGAGAGAGAGCCATAAGTGCAGAGAAGAAGAGATGAAGCCATTTTAAGTGACTGAGGGCTATTACAGTGTGGTGATAGAGGGGGGAGGGCAGGAGGGGGCAGCGACAGCAGGTGAGGGGAGGCGAGAGAGCGAGATTGAAAAGAGAGAGCATTTAAAAATCGAGTGAGAGGAAAAACCAGTAAACCTGCGGCTGAATGAGTGAAGGCTGCAGAAAGAGAGAAATGGAGTGAGAAACGAGGGGGGAGTCGTGCGACTGGATCGGCCCGGGCCAACAGATGGCTCTGCCGGTCTGCAGGGAGTCATGACCGAGCTGCAGTCTGCCAACACAGCTCCAGTGCTGCTGTGTCTTCTCCACCGTGAACTCACTCTGAATAGTAAAACAGAGTCCAGAGTCCCTGCAATGTTCATAACACAGAAGGAACCCCCACCCCCCCCACTGCGCAATAACTAACGGGACTGACTGATGAGCCAAGATCATAAAGAGCCCATAGGCGGCACCAGAGAGTTTTTCTCGCGGGGCTTTAATTATTTATTAGTGAAGCTACAGAACTTAAACACAGTGAACAAGGCTCGGTGCAGCTCTTTACCTTTGAAACTCAATTCCAACACATAAACAACTCCACACTATCTCTGTTTTTACAATCTAAAGAAAGAAACTTGTTTGATCCACTGCTGCTGTGTGAACATGAGTTCACTGGTTGATGGAGAGAAACAGCTGGTGGAGCTAATTCTCCAGTCGCTGCCATTAAACCACCACAGAAGAAGAGGAGGACACGGCGAGATGGGGTCATTAAAGAGCTCCAGTCGAAGCTCAAACGATGGAGAACCATGTGGAGAACATGATGGGAGACATGACATCTGTGTTGTGAGGAAGGTGACAGCCTCCTCATCGCTGTTTCCAGCTCTTCACAGCTTCAAGTCTGTTTCTTATGTTAGTTGTTAGCCTATAGAGGCAATGTTAGCAACCTGTTATTTATGACAGTTAGATTCTGACTGTTTCTGTGGCTTTGGCGGACCCCAGCGCCCAGTCTTCATCGTGGCTAAATATTCTGCCCTTAAAGATGCAACTCTTTGTAGACATTCCCGGAGTCCCGTCGGAGTTTCTGTTATTCTGCCTCTTGTTTTTCAGTCACTTTGCTGATGTTGTTTATTCCTGCATCTGCCCTCTGTCTACACCTGAGTCCTATCTACCAGTCCTAACATCACTAACAGCTGGTGAACATCTGGCTAACAGCCTGATAACATCGCTAACAGCTGGCTAACATTGCTAACAGCTGGCTAACACTGCTAACAGCTGGCTAACATCACTAACAGCTGGCTAACATCGCTAACAGCTGGCTAACATTGCTAACAGCTGTGCTAGGAGTAAGCAGCACCAGAGGGGCTCCTGTAGACCGTCACAGGTGGTCTCCCCCGACTTCTCTGTCTCTCGTCATCATTACGTTCTTGTTCGTCTTGATGAGACTGTTTGATGCTGAAACGATGCATTTCATCACAATGCTAGCATACCAAAGCTAAATGAATAACACATTTCATGTGACACAACGTGAACTCGTCCAGGTGTTTCCAGTGTGTACAAGATTGTTCTGGCGATGAGGGCACTGATCAGGATCAACAGGAGAAACAGCAGCCGAATAAAGCAAATCAGACAGACTGTTGAACGTCTGGTGCTATAGCCCCGTGTAGCCCCTCCATAGCGCCGCCTATGCAGGATCCACAGAGCAATATCTCAAAAGGGTGAATAAGGGATTTTCCAGCATGCCACATGCACAGTTTACGCCCTGATGAGTGCAGGAGCAATGCAGTAAAACGTGAGGTCTTGGGGGTCAAACATATTGTTAAAGTGTCACCCAAAATGACATGCACGCAGCACCAGAGAAAGACTGTAAATCTGCCACTCAAATAGTCATATTATGCTCTCCTCATGTAAAAGTTATGAGTCAATTGAAAGATGGCGATAAAGAGCTGTGGAAGTATACTTAACATTCGCTGCACACACTCCCTCCACTCTCTCACTAAAATGCTTTCCCCTTATCTCTCTCTCGCTCTCTGGACCGGCTCTCTCCCCATCTCCTCAAACCTCCACAAGAAAATGGATCAAGGTCAGGACAGCAAAGCAGAAGTAGAAGATTAATTTGCTCTTACCTCTGATAAATTATGAAATTAGCCTGTCAGGGGGAGAAAAACATTATTTGGTGAGTTGTCCCTGAGAGCCCCGAAGGGAATCCCACTGCGAGGTGGTAATTTGATCACATTGCCATGTAATTTCAATTTGTGCACTTTTTATTTCTGGGTTCATTCGGGTTGAAGATTATTTTCTTATTTTATTACAGTTCTGATTTCCTGTGGAGCAAGAACTCATGTTTTGTGTTTTTTTTTCATTTCAAAGAAAATGACGTTTTTGCTGGTTATGCTTTTGTAGAAATTCAGGTCTTTGTTATGGAAATGCAGCACGGAAGAAGTTCGAAAAATGCTCAGCACCAAAATGGAAAGAGAGCTGAGAGTGAGGGTTACAGAGACACAAATGACTTGACATTTGGACAAAAGTAGATACGTGCCACAGAAAAACGTCCTGCGATGCTGTTTTCAAATCATTTAGAAGCAAAAATGAAAGACTTTGTCAGAATTTCACAAATCCTTACTGACCAGAAGACATGAGACACGCAGTGTGTAGAGTCTCTGTTCGGTGGACGTCATTAAAAGAAGACAGCTCATATTCTGTCTTTGTCTTAAAATGCAATGAAACACAAAATGATGATGCCACGACTGCAACATGAGGTTTGGTTTTTGGTATATCACAAACTATGCATCAAACTATTTTAACTTCCTCTTATTTTAAAGTACTTCAGAGGAAACATGGAGTACTGGCACAGTATTCATTCTCATCCTTCAGACAGCCACATGAAAACCCAGTCAATCCAGGAGGGGAAATGAATACATGGTTGGATGAGCGAAATAATAACATGCTTTATTACCTTTCGTCCAGTTTTACAGGTCATTTAAAACAGCCTATATGTTAGTTTGGGCACGCTGAAGAGTTAATACACAGCGTTTTATACTTGTTTCAAATTCCTCATGAAAGTCTTCCCTGTTTTGACTGATGAGACTGAGCCGAGGAAGCTTTGGTCAGGACTTACTGTTGGGGTCGACGTTCTCACACAGCTCCGTCTTGGCCTCTCCGTTGGGTCTGTCGCTGGCCTTGTGGGAGAGTCGGGACGACATGGTGGCGGCCGTGACGACGGCTTTGAAGGAACGTTTCCTCTTCTGCACGTTGAGCTCCGGGTGGAAGATGATGACGTAGACTTTGGGCATGTAGAGCATCCCGAGGGCCACGGACGCACTCAGGTTCATGGAGATGGTCAGTGTGGTCGTCTGGATGTACAGCTGGGGGGGGGGGGGGGGTAAAGGGCAATTAGCACATAGGACAAACCTGACCAGTGAAGCTGTTGTTGTTCTTTCATATGTAACAGAAGAAAAGAGTTTACAAAGGCAACTGAAGGCATAAGAAGGAGTCACTGCACCACAAACGATGATAATATATATATTATTGACCATATTTTCAAACTCTGGGACCCTGAAGTATATTGCATGGGCATTCACGCGCACATGCATGCGCACATCCATCCACTATGGAGGACATGTGTTTCAGTGCTTAGCACACCTACCGAGCACACCTTTCAACACCATGGACGCAGCATTTTCGTTGTTGGGTACTTAATGAAGGAAGGAGTAAGTTCAGCCTCCTGGAGCTCTTTAGAAAAGACTTTCTCTTATACACTCATACACTCGCATACTGACGTCATAGCCTAAGACTCATAGCCTAGCAACAGCCTTGACAACGAAGCTTTGATTGATTGACGCACATACAGACAAATCAGTGCTGAATTCAGACGTGTGGTGCGGTGTTTGTGTTTTTAGGTGACACCGAGTGGGACAGAACATGATAAACTGGAAACAAGTATAATGTTGTAATTATTATTTTAGTTGTGGTGAAAACCAGGGTGTTTTACAGATATTTAGTTTTCGGGACACCCAGCTTGACACTGGGACAATCCCGGACAAAGCGGGACGTCTGGTCACTGTAATATTATAAATAGATGTAATGATATCTGACCCTGCTCACTGTCTGTCTCTGCCCTCTTAACTCTGAATTCTGCCTCTCCAGTTCTAATCTGTGCACGCTGCAGATACATGCAGCTCCTCATTGTCTCAGAATGATGTGATTCTTATCTATTGTGTGACATGTTGTTTGTCTATATGTTGCACTGTGCACTGACACTGTGTACTGAGCGATTTTTCATTCAAACTAAAATAGCACACACTCATAGCTGACTAGCTGCTGCCACAAACTAACCACACACTCCTCTACACACAGCAGACTGGGCGGTTATAACTCCATAGATTAATGGGACTCATCAGTCATCACAGCTTCCTTTCCAACTTTTTGTCTGTCACCTTGCACAATTAAAACAGGGCCCTGAATAAAGAAATAAACCCAGACGAAGGTCAGTCCGAACAGGTGAGTTTGAGCTGAGTCACTTTAGGTTTTATGCAGAAAAAAGGAGTTCTCTAAGTTCTCACGTCCAGTTAAATAAAAGGGCCTGACTGACTCAGGAAACATGGTGTGTAAAAGGCCGACCAGAGAACCAAAGTCTTGCCACTTTTTATTGGCTGGTGAAGGATTGTTTTTTATTATCCTGTGTGTTCTCGACCCTCACCTACAGCAGAGAACAGCAGACAGCTGGGGCACGGCATCAATGTTTTATGCGCTGTGTATACTGCACTTGCATCCGAAGCCGTGGCCCTCTGAACCCAATAGAGGACTACCGTCGGCCCGGGATGAATGCATAAAGAGGCTCGGCCGTGCTGTAATGGGCTTTCCAGAGTGGGTTTCATAGAGTTCAGCCTCACTGTCTTTATGTGTTATGGCCCTGCTGTCACAGTCTGATGTATGCCACTTACAGTGAGAAGTCACAGGCTGACTCACGGGGGGGGGGGGGGGGGGGGGGGGGGCTATAACAGCAGCAGTAACTAAACTACACCTCTATGTATCACAACATTTTCCTGCAGTGGACATCTGAGGACGTCAGGCTCTAAAGCAAAGGAAAGAAACTAAGTACAATTTCGAAGTACTTTATTTGAGTATTTCCATTCTGTACTACTTTATACTCATACTCCACTACTTTGACTGTAAAGCTGTAGTTACTTGTTACTTTACAGATATAGATTTTACATTAAAAATATACATGAAAAGCTTATAAAATACAATCCTGAGGTCTGAATACAAATAGGTACGGTGTTGTGCTCATTGTAACTGTGTCTCTTAGAAATGACATTTAAATAGTACAAGGTGACCACTGCACACACACACACACACACACACACACACACACACACAGCAGAACAGTGCCCAGAACATGATCTAACGTGAGACGGACCCGTTTTTATTTTTTGGTAGGAGTCCTATGGGTGCTAGTGTTGATACTCATACAAAGTATTTGTACTTGAGCTGTCAATCCACCCACAATACTATTTGCAACAGAGTCGTGAGAGCGGTGCAGTCATCGGCTGCTAACTGCTACGGACAGAAAATGACGTTCGTCACTAATGTACGGTGGCCCTGAGAGCTCAACACACTATGTGTTCCCCTGTGTTGTGTCTTTTTCCTCCTCTTCCCTCTCTAGCTCTGCCCAGGTGTGCTACATCGTGATTGCCCAATGAGGTGCACCCGGCCTGGGCATGATGGTGCCTGGTGGTGATGGTACTTAAAAGATCCAGTGCCAGCATGGGGGGGCATGCAAATAGAGAAACGCTGCAGGAGGACAACAACAGAGAATGTTTCCAGGGGACACTAAAAAGGGATGCACACGGCTGGGACACGCTTGTTGTTGCCTGACTCATGAAGTTATTGAAATGGGCTTTTTAGTTTTGAATGTGTTTTCTTAAGTTTCGTCAGAGTAAAATAAAGCCAGAAAGCAGCCAACATGACCACATGGTCAGACTGAATAATGACGTGAGGATGACACGGTGACTCAGTCTGTTCATCAGGCTACGGTCCTAATAAGTATATGTAGATGGATCTACACACACACACACACACACTCTCGTATCTCCCATCAGTTCACAGCAGCACAACAAACGATATTCGTCTCTGATATAAATCAGTGTGATAAGACAACAGCGCTGTGATAAGATGACACGTCAGATACAGAAGACTTTAATCTTATCGTGTCTCATCTTGTATTAATTTGTGCTGCGCGTCTGTCACTGAACACGTGTCATTCACTGCGTGACTGTGCTTGTTTATGGAGGCTCTGTATGTTCAGAGTTTTCAGTGTGTAAGCGAGACGTTAACTTGATTAGCGAGCGGAAGCATGGAAAGAAGATGAGAGGAAGAGGAAGAGGAAGACAGCCTCGTCTGACGCGGCACGGCGGACCACAGGAAGGTTAAGTGGATCATTATCTTCTGAGGTCTCCTGTGAGTTACTCCAAAACACAGACGAGGACTTCTGGTCTGCAGCGATTATCTGACCGTGAGATACTAAATAATGTGTGGTGACGAACAAAGTGAATTAATTCCACCAACTGAAAACATTCCTCCTGTTGGATTCGTTTTTGTAGCTTATTTTTTAATCTACTTTTTAAAGTCTTATCTCAGTGAGTCTTCCTGTGGCTTTGTGTTTCTTGTCTTGATGCTTTTAAGTCTCATCTGAAGCACTTTGACTCGCCTTGCTTTGCTTTCTGTGGTACTGTTGAAAAATGAGTGTAAATTACTGTCGATACCTGTGAGATAAAAATGGTAATCTTCAGCTAAAGACAGAATTTAATATGACGTCATTGTATACGATGAGTTCCTCTCAGCGCCGCAAACACAGAGTGAGGTCCAGCGTCCCTGAATGCACCTTTCAAATCCCATAAAACACAGAAAACATTTGGTTTTTGTTCTGGCAGGATCGGGACGTGTGAGACCAGGAAAGAAAATGATAATCCATGTCAGTGTGAATGACACGTGTTACACACAGAACGGCAGCCGGGGTTGTGATCCTCTTTCATTAATATATTCTATATGTGTCCTGCTTATTTCTGCAGACAGCACGTCTCTGATTAGGACCATCTCAGTCAAGTCAATTCCAAGAGCACATCTCACGTTCATGTAAGACTGAAACCGAGACGAATCATTATTAATCGCTCTCAGCTGGTAAATAAAAGAGGGGGATTCAGCTGGAGGGAGTCTTAACATGCCCTTCAATGAATCAATAGCTTAACTTCATTGTAAAATAAGAGACCGAGACATGAACTGTAGAGACGACACGTCAATGCATCACAAATGTCCACAATCCGTCCCTGAAACAGATCGAGGACTCTGTGGAGCTCTGGTCTCCCCTCTGTGTTATCCATCCAGCCCGTGACGATGTTGTTGACTGGAAAGAGACGAAGAAGAAGAGATTCTTTTCTCTTCTTCAGGTGTTTCACTGTGGACAGACGTCTCTACCGAAACCACCTACAGACAACCCAGAAAGTGTTTCACAGACGAAACGGTTGAGTGAAGACGTGGAGCTCTGTGTGAGCTTGAGCTCTGGATACGTGTTCATTAGTTAACTGTTGTTAAAGGCAGAGTTTGTACAGATCTCACACCGTCAAAGGGTTTCATATCTTTTGTGTTTGAAGAGTTTGTGTGTCAAATCGTCTCAGCCGGGAGCCGCGGCGTGGGCGCAAACAAAGTCCATTAATTAGACCTCCCTGGGATCCCTAAACAGGGGGGAGGACTCGTTATGAGTCTGCTCTGGAGCGCTGACAGATACGATCAGTGTGGGAGGAGAAAACACTGCGACTCAGTTAGTTTGCAGCATGCTGGCAAAGTGGGCCAAAGTTGGGGTTTACTCATCATCAGTTACACACTGAGGAAGCAGAACAAACAGCTTCTGTCCAGTTTTAGATGCCGGCAAAAGTGCAGGATTCAAATCATTTAGTTCCAAATAAAGACAGAGACGAATAGTTCGATTGAAAGGTAATAAAAACCCGACCTGAGAGAAGTCTCCTCTTTCATTCTACTCGTTCCTCCACCGACTCCAGGTTATTGTGCCTCTTTGTTTTAAAGGGGTCTCATTTGTTCAGTATTTTATTATTTAACACTGATGACGTGTCGGGTCAGTTACTGAAGAAGATGTAGTCATAAGTGAACATGGTGCCACACAGTTTTACTGTAAACCAGCTTTGGGCAAAAATCTCTTCATATCTCATCATGATGATATAAATAAAGTTATTATCATCATCACATCCACATCGGCTGCAGGAGGACAGCGCGCCACTTCATGAAAGCAATAGGAGGAACAGAGCGTTGGGCCCCATGTGGAGGCAAACAAACTACAGTATCAACAATTATGTAACAAAACAATGTCACAGCAGCAGGGAGCGTAATGATGCGTCTGCTCGGCTGGATGTCGGAGATTTAAGGAAAATATAACAAAGGAAAGAGGAAATATTCCATCGACGTGAGACGACGCGTGGGTTTCTTTCATTCTGCTCCCGCAGAAACTAACAGTGAGATTCTGGAATATTTCTGCTCTCATTATCTTTTAGATGTAAATAATCAATATCGACAACAGAGAACAAGAAGAGGTGACATGTGAAGCAGAAAGCAAAAGGGACGGAGACAATACAGAACTTCAGACAAGTCGAAGAACGAAGGGAGGAACAAAATGAAAAGGAGTAAAGAAAGTGAAGAAGTGTAGAAAATGAGTTTCACATAAGAGAATGATAAAAGGGGGGGGGGGGGGGGAGGTGCAGTGGAGGAGAAGTAAGCTGATTTGTTGAGGAAACACTTCTGTCTTGGTGGAAAAGGAACCAGATGTGGTGAGCGACAGAGAGAACAAATGCAATGTTGCACTGGACTGAACCTGGACTGCGATCAGGGATCCACCGAGGACAGGAACACACCTGGTTTCCCTTCTGTGTCGGCGTGAAGCCACCGAAGCATTTTAACTTTGTTGTGTTTTGGACCAGCAGTAGCTATAAAGCAAAGCCTTTACGACACACGTGCACTGACTCTCGCACGCTCATGAGCATGTGGGTGTCACACCACTCCACTCATCTACAGGTGGCAGTAACGCGCCGTGAAAGGCAGCGATGCACCAACAAAGGCAGTGAAGAAGAAGAATGCAAGCAAGTAAACACGCATGTAAACAACTGACTTGGTAAATGTTCTATAAATATATACATATATATACACATAGTATGTATGTACATAACTGTATCTTCCTTGTAAATATAATAAAAGACTGATTGATGGGTGGATGTCTCGATATTATTGGTTGGTTCAAGCTTCTGTAAGCACACGTCATGTTTTGTTTTACAGGAAGAACTCATGATTGAACATGATTGTGATTGAAGAACATACAAGGACATCGATTTTTTGTAATTTTTTTGGCATATATTGTTAGATGGTGCACAATATGACCGTGGATGTGATGTGATTGAGAGGGAATTTTGTTCATCTCAACTTAAAACATGTTGCTGCTGCGTGCAGGTTGTAGCCATGATGTCTGTGGCTCTAAATGTTCTGTTTTGATCTCTTCTACTCGCTCATCTCATAAGAATAAACCAGCCTCTCTCTGTGATTTGAGTAAAGCCTTGAGACTCCATTAAAATATTGGAGCTGCAGCAGAGGGTTTGCATGAAGCCGTGCATGATGGGTATTTTTATAGCTCAGTGAATTCTGCTGCTGGTCGGAGCTTCGACTGTGTCGCTCTGAATGCTTTATGGATGTTGGACTGAATCTACATAAAGGAACCTGTGTTCACTGACCCAGATACACACAGTGGTGTTCCAGCTGCAGATGACTACTTTAACATGCACGTCTGGGTCACGCGTGGGTCAAGGACCACGTGAAATATTATAATTCAGATTCAAACAACATAGCGTGCACTAAATGGAAATTATTATCAGAGAGGAGCAAAGGCTGAAAGCACTGCATGAAATCTTTTATGGATAAAAATGGTCCATTAATACACACTTCAAAGGATTTTATGAATTGTATTTTATTTTCATATGTTTTGTATCTCAACCCTTTAATAGTCATCTCTATCATTTAGTAGAACACAATTTAATCTGTGATAAAAAGATAAAAAATGTTTTTCAGAGATACATTAAATCAAATAGTCTAATGAATTTGTAATAATTATTTTAAAACATGTTCAACCAATCGGCCAAAGTGCCATATAAAAAGGATATAATTACTAATATCATTATTAATAAAGTGTAAAGTGTTGCTGTGGAACCTTCATGCTAAGACGACAGCGACAGACAGATATTATACTGCAGGACCTTTAGACAGCCACATCCTCCAGAAACTATTTCAAAGTTCATACACGCATGAATGTGTTTTTCAGACAGACTTGAAAAACAAACAGTGAATCTGTCCTTTAAACTGGAGAATTCATGCTTCATCATTCACCACTGGGGGGCAACGTGAGGCCTGCCCATCAGGATCCTGCCCACCTGGAGCTCTTAATTGGGCTTTTAGTGCCGTCCCTGATGGGTAATAAGTGGGATGACGATGCCGTCCCTGACGGGAGACAACTGCAGAATGGCTGTCCCTGAAGGCCACACGGGGTGTAGGGGTTGTCCCCATGGGCTCTCAGTGACATATAACGACTGTCCCCGCGAGACACTTATTGGTCCTGTTCAGCCCTTTGTGGGTTCAGAGGGTCATTCCCGCGGACCTCTGTGGCCCCTGGCTGATGAATGATTATTCAAGTCTAATTAATATCTCTCAGGACACGGCCTGGTTCTGTCAGCATTATCATACCTGTGTTTAGATTTATGGCAGGCCTTTAGTTTATTCACTGTGAATATTTGTCTCTGATAGCTCCACTCTTATATTGTTGCCCACTCTTATTCTTCTGACATGAAATATATCAGCTACATATCAAGCCAAGAGCCGACAGGGTATAAAACAGCCTTCTGACCGACTAAAAGCTTCACAAACTTGAAGAGTTTCTGTATAAGAGCAAGAAGGAGACACAGAAAGCTGCAGAACCTGTTTATGGTAAACTGTATATTAAAATAACAGAGCTGTTGCTCTGCGTCAGACTCGTGTGTGAAGTATTAGGAGCTTTAAATAGAAAACAAAGCCAACCACAGTCCGACTATGTAACCTTACTGACAGATGACAGAAGAGTGGATGTGGAGAAACTGGGAGAGCAGTTAGACACAAGTGTGACAGGAAAGAAGATGTGGAGGAGGGTTGAAGGGGAAAAGAGTAACTGCAACTACAGACAGAACATTTAAATCTGAAAGGGAAATGAATCGGTCTTTAAATCAGCAGAGAACAGTGAAAAGCCTCACATTCATTCCTCATGTTCAGTGTTGGTGACACACAAAAGAGGAACAACTAAAAACTCAAAGCTACAAGAAGCCTGACATACAGTCAACTACGACTCCCAGGGTGCATTTCACTAACAAACAGCCAATCGCAGAGCTGAGCTGAAGCTAAAGATGACTTTTTACAATCTGCAGCTTTAATTGATTTACATTCAGATTCTGGATCAATATTGGAAATGAAATCACAACAACTGTGATTGATACTTCTGACTGGCGTCTTCTCCATAGCAACAGCAGCTGAGGCTCATGGGTACTGTATGGAATAAACAGAGTCACATCCAGGGGGTTAAAGGTTGAACCTGCAACCATCACAGCCTGAAGAATGACTCGATTATTAAAATAGTTACATGATTAATCGACTAATTGTTGCTGCCGGAGGTTGATCATGTTCCGAGTCAGCTGCAGTGGTTTCAGCCTGAAGTACATACTACTAATAAGGACTTGCTGACTTTTTAAGTTGAATTATTAATAAAAGACATTGTGGCTTTGACTCCCTCTGTTCCTCGAGCAGCATTTTTTCTTTGTTCCTTGTGATTAATAGTTTAACACTCACATTATGTCTTTAAGGAAACAATCGGCTGTCATGTAACACGAGCAGCTCAATGCGAATCTGTTTCAGCCGTTGGATGTTTGGTGTGGGAGAGTTCAATGAAAGACAGTCTCTGGTGGGGGGGAGGGGGGCAGAGATGGATGTAGGGTGTGTCGGGGGGGCCGTCCTCCTGAACTTAAAGCAGCAACTTGACTTTTACTCCATCTGTCCATCTGTTTAGAACAAAACTGCCCACTGAAAATGGAGGACACTCCCCGTCTCCCCCTCCTGCTTCCTGCCTCTGCCCGGCAGTCTCAGCTGCAAGTTTAAACTGCATTAAGTGCATCAAGTGTTTTGGTTGCATTTGGCTGTGAGATGACCTGTTGTGCTGAGCTGCACGTTGCTAAAGAACCGTGAGTTCAGAAGAAGTGAGTCACTTTAAATGTAAATGTAGAGGGTCTAACACAGACAGAAAGGGACACACCACCACGGCTATATCTCCAGAGAAAGACAGTAGAATCGGCACAGGAGAGAAAGAAAGACGAGCGAGGGGAGAGTGGCGGATAAGAAGGAGGAGGTGAAAGGATGACAGGCCTGAGATAGAGAAAGAAAGGTCTGCAGAGCCGAGTGAAAGAGTTGGAGGTGGGAGGAGGAGAGGCGCGAGAGAGTGGTGAGAAAAGGTTAAGTGGGATGAGACAGCAGGAGAATAGTGAGTGCAAAGACAGGTTTGGTAAGAGAGCTGTAAATGATGAATGAAAGAAGGGACAGGTGAGGAGTGAAAGAAAGGGACAGGAGAGGAGAGGCTGGAAAGTTTTTAGGAGGCTTCGGACAGAAATGGAAGATTGATGGCCGAGTCACGGAGTGCCGTTCATGATAAAAAATATGTTTGAGAGGAACGGAGAGAGTCGAGAGAGATGGATGAGAGGAGCAGTGGGGAGGTGCTGAAGGTTGGGAGAGACGTAGAGCAGGAGGGGAGGGATGTAGAGACGTGTGAGGAATGGCTTTAACAAAGAAAAGTCATGGAGAGCACGAGTGGGCAAAGAGAGACGATGGTAATAGATAAAAGAGACGAGAGCAGTTAAAGTCCATCAGTTCATTCATGTGGAAGTGAGTGGACAGTAAGTGAAAACACCAGAAGCCTGCGTGTGTCATTAAACAGTAACTTCACACTGAAGCACAGTCGCATTATTACACGTTCTTTTGACCCTGGTCCTCTTTATTCATTATTAATTAAGGGCCTGTGTCCACATAGGTTGTTCTGGCAGAAAAGTGCTGGGGTGAAGCGCTGAGAGAAAAAACCCTGCACATCGGTTTTGTTTCTATGACAACAATATCTTAACACAGCTAACATCAAACTAACAACGTGTAGGGTGATAATTTGCACTCACCAGCAACTTTTAGTTTCCGGTCGATCTACACCTACAAATGGGCTTTTCTGAAAAGTTCATTGTCATGTCTACAACAGCATCTCTGTTAGGATTAGCAACACCCACTTCCAGAAAAATCTTGCTATCACGTCCTCCGACATCGTGTATTACAGCACTCGTAGACCATCTGGTGTCTGTGTGAACAACCTAATAACCAGTGCAACCAGACGCTCTTAGGAGACTCTTCATCCTTTGAATATCTCTCTGTTATATTAAAGCCATCTCCTAAAATCCTCTTTCAGTGCAATACATACACATATACATACATACATATATATATATATATATATATATATATATAGACATACATATACATTGCTGCTGTATATATTTTTAACTTTATTTTTCACTTAAATATTGTAAATGTGTATATTTTTTATTTTCGATTTCTTATTTTTATATTTTGTACATACTTGAACAGTTGTACACCAGCAACTCAGCTGCTTCCTGACTGTAAATGACTGTTCTGACAGATTCCAGTCAGGATTCCGCCCCCATCATACCACTGAGACTGCTCTTGTTAAAGTGGGCAATGACATTCACCTGAATACAGACAAAATTTAAATCCCAGGGCTACTAGATGGTAGCGCTGCCTTCGATACTGTCGACCATACCATATTACTGTCCTAAATAAGATAAAATATGTCCTATCTGCATGACAGGAATTATTTTATCTCCATGTGAAACTTTGCATCCCAAAACGTCAAGATGACATGGTGTTCCTCAAGGGTCGATCCTTGGGCCCCTATTATTCAACCTCTCCATGCTACCCTTAGGCAACATTTTTCAAAACAACAACATAACCTGTCACAGTTATGCTGACGATACCCAAATCTATATAGCTCTCTCATATGAGGATTACAGTCCAACTGGCTCACTCTGCAAATGTTTTAATAAAATTGATGACTGGATAAGCCACAATTTCCTTCAACCCTAACAAAGACAAAACAGAGATAATCGTGTTTGGTGCTCCCAAAGACAATGCTGCCCACCTTGCATCCCTGTCTCTGCAGACTGTAAGCCAGGCCAGAGATCTGGGTGTTATCTTGGATGCTGAGCTAAATTTTCAAAGCCATATCAACTCAATAACAAAGTCAGCTTATTACCACCTCAAAAAAGATTACTAGGATTAAAGGATGTCTGCACCACCAAGACTTAGAAAAGCTTATCCATGCGTTTTATGAGTGCTTCTCATGGTGGGAACTGTTGGGTCTCTGTAATAATATTATAAAGAGTCGGTCTAGACCTGCTCTATTTGTGTGTATTTGTTGTGATTTGGTGCTATGTAAATAAAGTTGAATTGTATCTGCCTGGAACAGACTTCCAGATGAGCTTAGATATGCTCCAACCTTCACCACTTTTAAATCTAAACCAAAAACCTTCCTGTTTTCCAGTCTCAGGGTGTGTTTCTTGGCATTGCTTTTAGTTAACTTTCTTTGAAAATCAAATTATTGTTTTTTAACAATGAAAATGAAATTGTATCTATTCTATCTCTTGCCTGTTTGCTCTACTGTTTTTATTCTGTGTGCCTTTAGTTTTTATTGCTGTTCCTTTTTCCCATCTACTCTGTCAAGCACTTTGAGTTGCCTTTGGGTATGAAAAAAGGTGCAGGGCCTTTTCTCTAGGTGACCACATGTGCTGTCTCCTCTTTGGGACAATTGAAAAAAGACGGCTCTCAGAAAAAAACGTGCTATGTGGACACAGGCCCTCAAGTACCAGTGGGTGTTTCCTGCCCTCTGGCCTCAGGGGGGCAGTAATGAGCACACTGCTGTTTGGCCAGCTCAAGGTGAAGACGACCATTGTTGAAAACGGACTTGGAGAAGCCACATAGAAGTGAGAGACTGCCTTGTTGTTCTGGTTCAGTTCCCTCCTCCGGTACAGATCCTGAGCTGTTCTCTGGAACCAGATGGAGGTCCACTGCAGCTCTGGGTGGGGAGTCTGGTTTTGAATGCATTTGTTTAAGTTGCTCTTAAAAGCATTATGAGCACAGAGCGCCTGAGTCTCAATATATCTGCAGTAATATTTACTTTTTATTCACTAGGAGTTTAACACACACATCTGTGCAGTTTCCATCAGTCACTAATTACATCCTGTGATAAACACTGTAACTCATCTGCTTCTCCAACAAAGTACAATAAAGAAGGTTTAGCTCTAAAACGGGAACCATCTGTGTTTTAAAAGTGGACTACGATATCTAGACACTGATGATACACCAGTTAAAAACAAATAAAAACAGCCTGTTAGTTTTGATTTTCATATCCTATAAATGATAAAGCTCCGTTTGGTGGTCAACTTTAGAAGACTATATACACCAAACATACTTGACAGTTGTTATTTGGTGTCATCATGGTTTGATTATTATTGAATTCATCTCAGAAATGATGATGAACTTTTGAAGGAACTCAAGTCAGAGAAAACTGACAAACCAGCGAAAATCATGTTTGTGTTTTTTCAAAGAGCTTTGGAAACATTTATAATACAATAATCACCTTGCACAGAGAAACACACAGCGTACACATCACAGGGGTAATTTGGCAGGTCCTTTTTCATTTCACTGCGGGTGAACAGCCCAGCAACAAAAGGCAATTTACAGCAATCACAGTTTGTCCATATAGTATCATTTGTGTAATCGACTCCATTGAAAATGCAATAAAGGCTCCATTGGAGTAGGAATTTGCTTTCATAAAGGGACCACAAATATCAGGGATGTGATTTTAACTGCATATCTTCTTTTACTCGTGTAACTGTAATAAGAACTTCCTGGTGTAAGCAACAAGAGCGTTGGAAATACAAAAAGAAGCTTGCTAAGTGTGTAAAGATTTCAGTTAATACCAAGAGAACAATGACTATCTTCACTATAAACCACATGTCACTTATTACCTGTAATCAACATCAATCATGGACCAACTTAACTTCTCTCATCAGAAAATGTAATCCTCAAAAAAGAAATGGCGCACAATGTCTGACATCAACTATCAAGTCCAGCCTCTTTAATGAAAGCTACCCTGCTGACCACTAGTAGTGCTGTAGAGCAATGTTTTATTTCAGGCATATTTCACGCGATTCCACAGAAATGTAACAAGATGTAAACAATGCACAATTATAATATTTGCAAATGTTTTAGAAGGAAATGCATTTGTTGTTTTCGTGTTTGTAGTCGAGGAGGAGGGAGGAGGGGAGCCTCTTCCTCCTCCTGCTCTCTCTGATCACCATCACTGTGTTTTAATGCAGCTGAATTCACCATATAATTATTCTCATTTACATAATTCTCTGTTTCTGTTGTCAGGCGACTGAACAAGGATGAAATTTGATGGAGGCTCATAAACACTACACTGACCAGCAGCCCCCCCCCCCCCACTGCTTTGTTTATGATCTGATTTATTACACCTCAGCTGTGCTGAGATCGACTGTACTGACATTTAAAATGAGAGATGACAGAGACAGTTAGGCTTAACTACAGGTCGTCATCTTAAGGCCTCTGTTAGCATCTGAAGGAGCTGAAAATGTGTATTCATGCTGTAAAACATTAGAAATGTCGGCATAACAACAAACTCTAATGTGAACGTGTCTGCTGAAGAACAAACGCTCCACTGACTGAGCCTCGACTGAGCCGGATCGCAGCCGGATCGCAGCCGGATCACGATGCCGCGTGCGTTCGGCGTTCGTTCTGTGTTTCTTTGTCGTCTGTCCAGCACGCACGGAGCTTAGACACCTGGACGACATCTGCAGCCTCACCTGCAGTTTACTGCAAGGACTCATGACACCTGAAGCTTGAAGAAGTGGAGCTCCTTCAGTCGAGCGTCAATAAGAAAATAAGAGATGTTCAGCCCCCCCACCTCATACCTCAGCTGCAGTTGGTGGGGGAAGACAGTTACAATTGCAGGTTGACTCTTTAAATCTCCTCCTATTTTCCTCCCACCGCCTCCCCCACCCTCACCCGTCTTTACTGGATCCTTACTACACACACACACACACACACACATCCGGCAGCTATATATGACCATGTCATTAATCATGCTGCTGCTTGTACAAACACAATGTGTGTGCGGTTTTTCTCTGCATGTGTGCGTACTGTATTACTGCATGTATCCAGTGGTGGAAGAAGTACTCAGATCCTTTACTGAAGTAAAAATACCAACACAACAATGTCAAAACACGAGCAAAAGTCCTATTTCATTACAGAAGGGTCATTGTCTCTGTGCTTTAAGAAGTGTGTGTGTGTGTGTGTGTGTGTG
>NC_092182.1:27968292-27985792 GCF_043641665.1 Enoplosus armatus | reverse complement strand
AGAGACAGGTGGAAAACACAAACATTAATGGATGCCATAAAATGCATGCTGCATGAAGAAATGATATTAGCATTGCAAATATTGTCCTCCCCTCTGCCCTCCTCCTTATCCCCCTCCACCCAACACACTCGCGCCTCTATCCCCTCCATCTTTTCTCTCTATATATACGAGTGGATCTACCTGGGAGACATACAGTTAAATCAAGTTGGACGGTGGCAGTTTAAGCCCAGAAAACACCTCTATGTGTTCTGACAACTACATCCACAGAAACTCAGTTTAAACAACGCATCGCCAAAAGCTAATACGCTTCGAGGGAAACCACGAACACCGTCATGACAGCAGCATTATCGCAGCATTACTAACCTTCTGTTGACTTACTCACTGCTCGTGGTTTAGGCTCAGGAAAGATCATGGTCTTGGTTAAATATTTTAAAAGTCCACAGTGACTTCAAACATGAGACAATGTGAACTGAGAGCCTTGGCAACAGTTTCACGGTGAAGCTGTGAGAAACAGGACTTTTTGTAGAATATGACATGAAAGGAGGATATACACTCCCCTCCAAAAGTATTGGACCAGTGAGGCCAATTCTTTTATTTTTGCTGATGACTGAAAACATTTGGGTTTGACATCAAAAGATGAATATGAGACAAGAGATCAATATTTCAGCTTTTATTTCCAGGTATTTACACCTGGACCTGATACACAACTTAGAAGATAGCACCTTTTGTTTGAACCCACCCATTTTTCATGTGAGCAAAAGTATTGGAACATGTGACTGACAGGTGTGTTTTGTTGCCCTGGTGTGTCCCATTACATTGATTATTCAAACAATAAATGGCCCTGAATGTCTGTCAGTTTCAGATTTGGGTTTTGCCTGTTCAGACTGCATTTATAGTTAGAGGTGTAACCAACATGAAAACCAGAGAGCTGTCTATGGGTGAAAAACAAGCAATTATGAAGCTGAGAGAAGTTGGAAAATCAATCAGAGCCATAGCCAGTACAACCATTTGGAATGTCCTGAAGAAGAAAGAAACCACTGGTGTACTAAGTAACAGACGTTGAACGGGCAGACCAATGAAAACAGCAGCAGTTGACGACAGAAACATTGTGAGAGCTGTAAAGAAAGACCCTAAAACAACTGTTAGTGACATCAGCAACAACCTCCAGAGGGCAGGAGTGAAGGTATCACAATCTGCTGTTCGCAGAAGACTTCATGAACAAAAGTACAGAGGCTACACCAGAAGATGCAAACCACTCATTAGCAAGAAGAATAGGAAGGCCAGGCTGGAATTTGCCAAAAAGTACAGAGACGAGCCTCAAACATTCTGGGACAAAGTTTTATGGACTGATGAGACAAAGATGAACCTTTACCAAAGTGATGGAAAGGCTAAAGTTTGGAGAAAGAAAGGATCTGCTCATGATCCCAAACATACAAGCTCCTCTGTGAAACACAGTGGAGGTAATGTCATGGCTTGGGCTTGCATGGCTTCTTCTGGGACGGGCTCATTAATCTTCATTGATGATGTAACACATGATGGCAGCAGCAAAATGAACTCAGAAGTCTACAGAAACATTTTGTCTGCCAATTTAAAGAAAGATGCAACCAAACTGATTGGGAGATCCTTCATCGTGCAGCAAGATAATGACCAAGAACAGCAAAGGAGTTCATCAGGGGCAAGAAGTGGAAGGTTTTAGACTGGCCAAGTCGATCTCCAGACTTCAACCCTATGGAGCATGCATTTTACCTGCTAAAGAGGAGACTGAAGGGAGTAACCCCCCAAAACAAACAGCAACTGAAAGAGGCTGCAGTGAAAGCCTGGAAAAGCATCACAAAGAAGAATGCAAGTGTTTGGTGATGTCAGTGGGTCACAGGCTTGATGCAGTTATTGCAAGCAAAGGATTTGCAACTAAATATTAAGTCTTATTCACTTTAATCTGTTTTAAGTAATCTGTTCCAATACTTTTGCTCACCTAAAAATTTGGTGTTCCGTTACAAATAATGCTATCTTCTAAGTTGTGTATCAGATCCAGATGTAAATACCTGGAAATAAAAGCTGAAATGTTGATCTCTTGTCTCATGTATTCATCTTTTGATGTCAAACCCAAATGTTTTCAGTCTACAGCAAAAATAAAGGAATTGGCCTCACTGGTCCAATGCTTTTGGAGGGGAGTGTATATATAGGATATGTATGAACCTGAGTTACTTCAGAACATGTTGATTTTCAAACCTCACCTCATCTCACCTTTTCATTCTGCATGCTGTGTGTCACCTGGGACCTGGACCTAAAGCGTCTCTCAGTGCTAAATCCTGAATGAGTCTGCCATTGCTTTCACATCAGAGAATACACACAATATACCTCTGTTACATTTAGATACAGCAAATCCCTTTTCAGGGTAAAGCAAACAGCTTTTATCAATATGAGAATGGGACCCTGTTAAGCACACAGGAGCTAATCCCTCTGCTCTGTATCACACAGAGGTGGTTGTCTACGTGTCTGTGTGAGTGTGCAAGCATGTGTGTTTTACTGAGACTTTAAAAAGTAGATTTTTGTGTAGAAAATAAGGTGCAGAAGTTTGTTTGAGGCTTAGGAAACGTTAAAAATGTATGAGCCACTTATCTAAGATGAGACGTACGCATGTGGGCGCTCAAACTGTATGCATTCTGATTAAAATTTAACAGATATCGCTGCCTGATTCAAATATTCAATAACTCACCTCCTTTTGCAGTCAGAGTCGGGGCACTTTAGCCTTTCAAATCCTCCAACAAAGGAGAGACATGTCAGATCTCCTGTATCGGTAAATAAGACGGTACGTCACCTCTAACCCGCCTGAAAATGGAAATCCTGGTTTAGAAGAAAAAGCCAGTGACTCACTGTCTCCTCAGATGATGTTTATGAGAGAAAAGTTACATTTTACATTCAGCTAAAGCTCTTCTTCATCAGAGGGATTACTGATGAGTAATATTTACGTATTCAAAAGTTATGTTTGTTGTCATTTTGTTTTATTGAGTGCTGACGCAGTTATAATAGTATCCGCTTCGGCAACATTTCCTCTCTTCAAGAGTCTCGTATCAGAAAAAGACCCAGATGAGATTTAAAACTAAACAATGTGATCACAGTTCGTCTTTCTTTCCTGGGCTACATGTAAATCAGGGTCAGCCCTCCTCCAGTCCAGAAGGAGGTACTGACGCACCTGAAGCTGTAACTGACAAAAACACCAGAAGAAGAAGAACTTGTGCACTTCGTTACAACAATGACAGTTTAGCAGCGAGCTAACAGCTATCCACAGAGTCGTACTCTGAAACCATCTGCGCCACAATATGCAACCAAGGGCTGAAACGCTAACAGAATGCCTGTAGTTAGCTAAAACATTAGCTTTCAAAGGGTTATTTGAGCACCTACGTCTCCCAGAGAGGACGGATATACTGACACACTCCATACTGTCGGACCATCGCCTTGCATAGCTTAGTTAGCTTCAACCTACAGTGTTTCTGGCTGTAACTGATGGGGCATACTGAGTGTCAGGATCTGATCAGGGATCAGATGTGTAGTTGCTTTCATGAGACAGAGAACAACAAACTCCAGCTGCTGTTATCACACAGAGAGAGAAGCCAGGACTCACCTCTGACTGCACATTTCATTCCCAAAGAATTCAAATATCCAGACTTACTGCTAAACGTTACACAAGGACCTATTACATGCTGCGGCTGTAGGATCAATAGACCAAGAGTATTGATACCTTCTGTAAATGTATTGCTGCACAACAGTGAGGATGGCAGCTACGTATGCAACTCACCACCAACCATTATGAGTCATGCAGCTATGTTGACGTTACATTTGAATGGATTCAAGCTCCTGTTCCCTCTCGAGTGTGACCGTCCACAGTGGCTTCTCTCTTCAGTCATTAGTGTCAGTTACTCCTAAGTGTTGCTCTTGCTTTGCATGGGAGGAGATTTGTACATCTCTTTCCTTCCCTCAGTTTGCATTCGTGTTCCTCAAACCCCCCCCCCCCCCCCCCCCCCCGGGTCAGTCGTCTGTCTGTCTAGCGCTTCTTCTTTCCTGCCGTCATGCTCTGCTCTCCGCCTCGCTGTCAGTGTGTGTGTTTGCATGTGTAAGTTATGTGCTTCAGTGTGTCCATGCATGTGTGTGTGTGTGTATTCTCTGCATGTGTGTGTATTCTCTGCATGTGTGTGTGTGTGTGTGTGTATTCTCTGCATGTGTGTGTGTGTGTGTGTGTGTGTGTGTGTGTGTGTATTCTCTGCATGTGTGTGTGTGTGTGTGTGTGGGTGTATTCTCTGCATGTGTGTGTATTCTCTGCATGTGTGTGTGTATTCTCTGCATGTGTGTGTATTCTCTGCATGTGTGTGTGTGTGTGTGTGTATTCTCTGCATGTGTGTGTGTGTGTGTGTGTGTGTGTGGGTGTATTCTCTGCATGTGTGTGTATTCTCTGCATGTGTGTGTGTGTGTGTGTGTGTGTATTCTCTGCATGTGTGTGTGTGTGTATTCTCTGCATGTGTGTGTGTGTGTGTGTATTCTCTGAATGTGTGTGTGTGTGTATTCTCTGCATGTGTGTGTGTGTATTCTCTGCATGTGTGTATTCTCTGCATGTGTGTGTGTGTATTCTCTGCATGTGTGTGTGTATTCTCTGCGTGAGTGTGTGTGTGTGTGTGTGTGTGTGTGTGTGTGTGTGTGTGTGTGTGTGTATTCTCCGCATGTGTGTGTGTGTGCAGGGCGCACTCCTCATTTGTATTCTGCTCGTCTTGGACCAGGTAGGTAATGACAAGCAGCAAAGGCCAGGATGTCACCGCTCCACTCAGCTGCTGGCTGCCTGCTGACGTCAAGCCTCTGCACACACACACACACACACAGACACACACACTCACACACACAGACAGACACACACACACACACACACACAAACAAACAGACCCACCCTTGCAGCTTACAGACCACACACGTTTAACTGTTTTATCTGGATATTCATGTGAATGAAGGAGGAACAGGTCCTCAGACTGACACTGTGTCTGTCTGTGTGTGTGTCTGTGTGTGTGTGTCTGTGTGCGTATTTGTGTGTGTGTGTCGTCCACTTGGACTGACGGATGAACTGATTACAATTTGGTGTTCAAAGGTCAAAGGTCACGGTGACCTCACAAAACACATTTTTGGCCTTAACTGAAGAACTGATGCGGTAATCATGACAAAGTCTCACACACATTAACGATGAAGTGATGTCATTTTTTACCCAATAGGTCAAAGGTCAAGTTCACTGTGACATCATAATGTCCTGGAAAAACACCTCAAAAGTTTTTAGCCATAATTTAAGAATGAATTGGACGACTCCAGATGTTGACATGTTGACTGTGACGACTCAGTGACACAGTCCGGCTGTCCTCCGTCTCGTCCGTCCTGCCTTTCACTTCCTGCCTCATTCTGAGTCACGTGACCGTAAACAAGGCGTCGGAGCGCCGAGCTAACCGTGACGCTGAGTCTCAGCTGCAGCTCATAGAGACGCTTCACATCGAAACGTTCTGCGGAGCTGAACTCTGGAAGAATCCCTCTTCACACAGTAATCAAGGACAAGTGTTCACACATCTATGATAATCCTTCACTGATCACTTCATCTATGTATATTCACTGGAGTCAAACATACATCATGTGAACATGTGTGTTCAGATGAGACTCTGAGACGAAGGATTCCTCTTAATGTGAATGAGCTCCACCTGCTGACTGTGAGCCGTCCAACCAGCAGCCAAACTACGACAACTACCTTTCTGTAGTTTGTACAACACCTGCATGCCCCTGTCCCCCCCCTCCAGATGAGACCTTCATCCTGATGACGCAGCCTCTCTCCACCTTGACGTCGACATCACTCTCAGTCTGCAGCTCCTGCCGGGCTGAAGGGAGAAGCCTCTCTAACACATCCACATATATCTTCAAATATCTTTCCGTCTCTCTTGTTCTCTGTTGTCTTCTCTGTTTCTCTTTGTCTCCTCTCCTCCATCGCCTCTCTTTTTTCCTCCACCACAGATCACACTGTGCGTTCCTTCCTCTTCTCCCCAGTCTCCCAATTTACTCCAGCGCAGATCTCTCTGTACCTTCGTACTTTATCTCCGACGTCTTCTGTTATCTACCTCCTGCCTTCTCTGTTTTTTATCATCCTTTTCCTTTCAGATCCAACTCCTCCTTAGTTTGAAATAAATTACCATTCTTATCTTACTCATGTGACCTATTAATTAGGGAACATCTGACACAAATATTCAGACTTCTCCTAAATTATAAAATGTTCATTCTACAGTTCTACAATTTAGTGAAAGGGAAAGTGATTAGTTAGCATTTTCTAACGTCTTCATGGTCTCACTTTAGCATTGTATTGTATGGAAGAGGGTGACTTTTTAAATGGTCTGAAACCACAATAACTATAGAGTTATACAGCTGTGATATCATTTTCCATGAATCAAGCTGTGTTATTTCCACAGTTCTGGCTATTGAGGCACCATGAGAGTCATTTAAAGCCTCTTTCAGGAGTTGAAAAGAATAAAATTATATTTACCTCAATAGTCCTCTTTAGATTTTATCACCTTTAAGTTGTAGCTGTGAGTTTTTTCTTTGTTTGGATCAGCGTCAGCGGCGCATCGTGAAGCTTCGTTTACTGCGGGGCGGCAGCGTGTCTTCTCCCAGCGCTGTGGCCGACAGCCAACGGACCAACCACAGGATTACATGAAAGATTTTAGCATGAATTCAAAACTGCTATTAAATTTGCTGATTGTGAACAGTCCAGGAAGTGATCTGTATAAGCCATTATATATGTATGCAAATCATTTGGTAAAGTCATTAAGTCATTACATCCTCTAGAGAGTGACTCAGTGACAAAAGCACCTGTGATATTTCTGCACGAGTCGCCTCTTTTTTGTTGTTTAATAATACTAATAATGCTCATAATCAGTGATTTCTTTAGTGAGCAGTTTGTGACTCCAGGGAACATAAAGAAACACATTAGACCCAGAACCAGAACCAGAACGTGGGTCCTGATGATGATCAGGATGACCTGTCAGGACCCCCCAGTCCCTCCATGCTCACGCATCTTGGTTTGTTTATACAAAGTCAGTGTGAACGAGCACATGCGAGTCCACAATGACAGTTCAACACTGTCTTGATGAACTGTGTGAGCTGGTCTTTGCCCCGGGCTGCAGCTCAGACGCTGGGAGCTTATGAAGTGTATCCCTGAGGACAGGACACAAGTCCATCACGCGGGTTTACCCCAATCCATGTGCCAAGCAGAGAGGCTTAGTCTTTCCAATGACTCTGCTGAAGATCAAACCCCCGAGCTCACAGCGTCGGGCCGGACCCTCTTACCTGGACCGCTGATAACACAAACATCCTCCTCAGGGATGTGGGGAGCACAGAACCCTCTTAATCTCTGCCTCTGGCTGGGTTTAGAGCTCTATACCAAACCTTCAATCACCGGCAACTTAGGCATTAGAAGGATATTTGTATCAAAATGTCATTTAAATTCACGCTACTTGTAATGCCGAAGAAGTTCATTGCATCAAGAAAGGCGAGTAGGTCTGACCCGATACAGTTTCTTACAGTTCGTCTCGTACATTTCTCCGAGCTCTTCGCAGTGTCAGCAGGACAGCAGTGGATGTGGACGAAACTGGCCGAACAGCTTCTTCGGCTAATGAGAGTAAGACCGAGGTTCCTGTGAAATGTCTCCGTTCTGGTGCCGTGGCCTCACTTCACTGGTTATTTCCTCTCTGTTCCAGGGTTCCTTCACTGTCCCATCCATCACCACAGCTAAAGACCCAACTGTTTTACCACTGCACTTTACTTCCTTTATTATTAATATGTTTGTCTGTTTCAGGTATTTACTCATTCAAATTATTTTAAATGTATTTTCTTTTTGTTTTAGATAGTTTAACTGTATTTTAGATTTCTCTGTAAAACAGGCTCTATAAATACATTTGACTTGATTTCTGAGTGACAAAGTTTTCTCGTTGGGAGACAAATGTTCAGGTACAACAGTGTTTTTGGAACTTGAACACATGAACTGTTGTGTTGAGCTGCATGTTGGTAAGGATAGTAAATAGTAAAAAACTGTCAAAGCAACAAACAGGTTGTACCCTCTTTGGCCGTACGGACTCAGTGAAATGTCATTAATGCATTCATGTAACGACTAAAAACAGTATTTGCTAATAAATAATACAACAAGGAGAATGAAAGTTTTTAAGTATCCTGAAATAACAAACAAGTGAAACAGATCTGTGGGGACACAAACGAGTTTAACGGAGCTCACAATCATTATTTATCCCCGCAGAGCCTGATGGAGTTTTGCTAAAGCTTATTAACGCTGCTCAGCAGATTGCATTTCACATTTCACAGAGGCCTAAATGCAGAGACTCATTTCATTTAGCAATAGTTTTCATCAAATTGTGATAAGACGAAAAGGTCACGCAATTATGGTAAGAACCTTTAAACTTTTCTAACAAGTTTCCTACATCCTGTAACGTTCCTCACATTATAACAACATTCAGCTTCAGCCTTTGGTGTTTGGCGAGCTAATTGTGTTTGCTTCTGGGAGTTTTAATAACCTGTCGTAACCCAAAAACAACAGACACAACACAATCACACGAGTCTCTGAGGAGTGAAGCCACATACGCACACACAACGTAACACCTGGGGACTGCAGCTGCTGTCCTTTATTAAATCTCCATACTGTAATTGCTTCATCAGGACCAAGTAGCTGATGAGAACAAACAGCGCCCGCGGTCGTAACAAACAGACAATAAGAAATATGTCACTCTGTTAATGCAATATTTTACCCACGACATGCACATTCAATTTCATCTGGATTCCAATACTGCTACACTGTCACTTCATTGCAAAATAGGGATCATGGAGTTTTATATCAAAGCCTTCCTCTGTCTGCACAAATGGGAACGAGATTATTCTGTAGTGGCAGATCAGGCTCGTCTGGAAGCCTTCAGGCTGATAAAACGGGACACAACAGTGATAGTCACCCATTAGGAATGATGCAGTAATACTCCGCTTGACATGGATTTCAGCTGTATTGTGATTTGTTGGCGATTTGTAATTGCAGCGTAACAGAATGTGTGCTTCATTCTCTTCTCTTTAAACGGAGGGAAATTAGGATGTCTGGTTTTCAGAATGGTATTTCCTGTTGCTAACAATGAACATCGTGGAGTCAGACTCCTTCTGGAAAAACAGAGGAAGCTAAAATGACCACGAACCATCACATGACTGTTGGCGATGTTTAATTCAACTGTTTAAAGTCACTGTACAGACCTGTCTCTCTCTCTGACTCCTCACTGCCTGTCTCTCTCTCTGCACTGCACTCACTGCCTGTTCTCTCTCTGCACTGCACTCACTGCCTGTCTCTCTCTCTGACTCCTCACTGCCTGTCTCTCTCTCTGCACTGCACTCACTGCCTGTCTCTCTCTCTGCACTCACTGCCTGTCTCTCTCTCTGACTCCTCACTGCCTGTCTCTCTCTCTGCACTGCACTCACTGCCTGTTCTCTCTCTGCACTGCCCTCACTGCCTGTCTCTCTCTCTGACTCCTCACTGCCTGTCTCTCTCTCTGCACTCACTGCCTGTCTCTCTCTCTGACTCCTCACTGCCTGTCTCTCTCTCTGCACTGCACTCACTGCCTGTTCTCTCTCTGCACTGCACTCACTGCCTGTCTCTCTCTCTGACTCCTCACTGCCTGTCTCTCTCTCTGCACTGCACTCACTGCCTGTCTCTCTCTCTGCACTCACTGCCTGTCTCTCTCTCTGACTCCTCACTGTCTGTCTCTCTCTCTGCACTGCACTCGCTGCCTGTCTCTCTCTCTCTGCACTCACTGCCTGTCTCTCTCTCTGACTCCTCACTGCCTGTCTCTCTCTCTGCACTCGCTGCCTGTCTCTCTCTCTCTGCACTCGCTGCCTGTCTCTCTCTCTGCACTGCACTCACTGCACTGCACTCACTGCCTGTCTCTCTCTCTGACTCCTCACTGTCTGTCTCTCTCTCTGCACTCACTGCCTGTCTCTCTCCCTGACTCCTCACTGTCTGTCTCTCTCTCTGCACTCACTGCCTGTCTCTCTCCCTGACTCCTCACTGTCTGTCTCTCTCTCTGCACTCAATGCCTGTCTCTCTCTCTGACTCCTCACTGCCTGTCTCTCTCTCTGACTCCTCACTGTCTCTCCTGCCAAAATGTATGAAACAGAATTTAGTCGGATTATATACACCTTCTTTATTTCATCTGTTTCATCTGCAAACGTGAGCGACATGTCATGTGTTACATAATAATATATTACTGTATATTATTGCACTATAATTATGCAGATGTTGATGTTAAATTGAGTAATTACCAAAGAACATATAGCATATCTCTGTGGTAATGACATCGTTATCTTGCTAATCTTATCCCGGCCACAGCTGCTCTTCCTCTCTCATCTCCATCAGCTTCTCTCTGTCTTTTCCTCTCAGTCTCCTCGTCTTGTCCCATGTCTCTTCATTTCTGTCTGTCTCAGTGAGGAAAGTCAACACAGGGTCAGTTGATATTTAGGATTTATGATCTTAGCTGGCTAGTTAGTGAATTCACTCAGTGAAACTAACTAGCTGGCATCATGATGGATGGCCGCTGTTTAACGTCCTCAAGTATCTGACATAATCAGAGAACCACATGTTGACGAGATCATCCACTTCACACACACACACACACACACACACACACACACACACATACACAAGCAATGGCAGCTATCAGATGAGCAAGTAGGTAATCTTGGCATTGTACAATATCTTTGCCTTTTGACGACTTTTATTATTTATTTAGTCCGGACCTCGTGACCTTAGTGGTCTGCACGGCCATGATCACGATGTTCTCAGTCTTGTTCTGAATGAAGACAAACCTGTTTCTGTTGTGTTGACTCACTATGTGAGAGAATATAGGCACAAAACCTTTGACTCCATAAACAATACATGAATATGACATATGAATATGTAAAGACAGAGCAGGTTTGTTACCTGGATTTGACTGATAAATATAGACATAAAGAGAGTAGAATACAGTCGGTGTAAAATCTATGACCTGATGTAAATGACAGGACAGAACAGACTGCCTAATATATATATATATACACACACATATATACAGTATATAGTTTTTCTGTTTTGTTCATCGCCACTGAATGATTGCAGGTTTGAACTTATGATGTTTGTGTTTTGCTGATATTTCGACACCAGTTTGTGATTTTGATGGTAGCTCAACAACACAAGACCTTTTAGAGCTTTCGCTGTTTTGCAAATTGAAACACAGTTTTGGAGTATGCGTCATCTCTTCTCAAACCTGCACTTTTGTTTGTTTGATCAACCAACTTTCCAAAAGATGCTTCAGTGAAGTCATATTTTTCATATATGACAAAAACTGCATATCTTCACATTTGAGAAGCTGGAATCTTTTGCTGTTAAACAATGATCAAAATGCAGATTAATTTTCTTTCAATCGACTAATCGATTAATGGACTAATCGCTGCAGCTCTACTGTCCAACCATCCTGCAGTTCATCCATCTCTACATATCATCATTCATCCATTGGTTCTTACCTTTTCTGCAGACTGCGCCGTGCCAAAGAAGATGGGTATAAAAGCCAGCCATACAATGCAGGTGGTGTACATGGTGAATCCGATGGGCTTGGCCTCATTGAAATTCTCCGGGACCCCGCGGGTCTTTATGGCGTAAACAGTACACGTCACCATCAATAAGATACTGTAACCCAACGAACAGATAATCTGAAGATCCGTGATGTCACATTTTAACACCCCTCGTGCTAGATACGGGTTGAAGGTCTTCTGCTCGTCATAGTCTATGATGGTGTTGGGTGGATCCACCACGAACCAGATAAACACCCCCAACAGCTGGATGGAGATGAGGCTTGAGGTGATTGCCAGCTGTGAAGTGGGGCTGATCAGCCTCGGTGCCGTCACCGATTTCTTGCCCTGCTCAAAGATCCGGTAGATGCGGTTGGTTTTGGTGAGGAGGGCGGCGTAGCTAATGCACATACCCAGACCCAGGAAAATCCTTCTGAACGAACACACACCAACATCTGGCTTGGCGATCATGAGGAATGTGATGATATAACACAAAAATATCCCAGTCAGGAGAACATAGCTCAGCTCCCTGCCGGACGCTCGGACAATCGGCGTGTCGTTGTACCGTACGAACGTAGCCATGACAAAGATTGTAGCGATGATCCCGAGCATTGCCAGGAAAACCGGAATCACTGCCCAGGGCGAGTGCCATTCCAGTTTTATGATGGGAATAGGCTGGCATGATGTGCGGTTGGCACTGGGCCTCATGTTGTAGGAGCAGAGCTTGCAGGTGAACTCGTCGTACTGGTACTGGTAGCCGTCGCAGGGCTCGCAGTGCCAGCAGCAGGGCATGCCTTTCACCACCTTTTTCCTCTCACCGGTTTTACAGGGAAGGCTGCACACAGAGCTGGGAAGGTCCTGCTCCCCTCGAGGCCACTGCATGTCCTCGATCTGGAGAGAGAGCACGAGAGACACCAACGGTTAGATCAGTGTTTTTTCTTTCAATTCTTGTAAATTAAAATCAAAAACAAAACGTAAAATTGGACATTTGAGGCTGCTGTTGAGCTCAGTATCTCGACGCAGGGAGGAAAAAGCACAACTTGCAGGTCGGACTCCATTTTCCGTGTCTTGTTTATGTTAGCAGCAACTATTGGATGGCTTGACATGACATGTGTGTACACTCATGGTACCCAGAGGATAAATCCTAATGACTTTGGTGTCCCCTGACTTTTCCTCTAGCACCAACATGAGGTTCACATTTCTTTTTTAAATATCTTGAAAACTATTTGATGAAATGTGGTTCAGACATTCATGTTCCCCAGAGGATGAATTAAACCTCAGCATGTTAGCATCGTCATTGTAAGCATGATAGAATGCTGATGTTAGCATTTAGCTCAAAGCACTATTGTACAGGCATGGCTGTAGACTCTTGGTGTAGAAAGACAGCTCACACCGAAATTATGTTGGGAATGGAAATACTAACTAAACACAATAACACAATTAGCTATTTGATTGTGCAGACTGGTTTCAGTTCTGTCTGTCTCAGTTTCAGTGGTGTCAGACTGAGGACTGAGATGTCAGCATTTCTTTAAACTCATATTTACAGAGACCACCTCTTACTGCCTGGTGGGCGGCAGACCGTAAAGATCTTCTTCTCTAAAATGGGCTAATAAGAATAGATACACTGCGTTATACTGAAATGTAAACTTTCTTAAAAATGTACTTTTTTTTACCTTGAACCTGAAGTGAAGGGAAAAATGAGTCTAAAACAAAAGTATTTTCTTGGTGTATGAGTATATCCCATACACTGTAAAGCTTGAACCTTCACTGCGCCGTGAAACCAGTTTTAAGTAATGGCGTTGTAAGATATCGACCCTGAGGTTATGGTCTCTCCGTCTCAGATTTATAGCTAAGATTTTATCTTCCAGTGTGTAGCGGCGCTGTTAAACAAGGGTTTGCTTTGGCTCAGGCTTGTTACTAAAGCAAAGGTCTCATTGATTTGACAGCTTGACTGCTGCTAATGAGTAATGAATACTCTATTAGTACAACATCAATATGGATAAATTCCACCTGGATCGTAGCTCTGCACTGAGTGGACATCTTAGTTATCTGCAATTTCTACTCAGCACCACAGCCAGGTGGCATTTAATGAATGCTCTGCAACGGGAGGGAGGGTCTGTTTTCAAGGCCCACCCTGCAGACCTTGAGCTAGACATGGACTTCCTGTCTGTAGCAGACAGTGTTGTCTACATTATACATTAATTAAGTTATGTAATGTAATGTGGAATGTTACGGTACGTTTAATCATTTTACTTTGAGAAGTTTATTTACCGATTAAGATTTTAAATATAACATGATCTTATAAACTCAAAATCAAAAATTGCTGAAAACCACCTCGACCAGCTACAAGAGTGAAATGCTGCTTACACACTGAAGCATCACTAATAATAATCCAATAATATAACAGTATCACTCACAGGGGCCAAAATGTCTTTTTTACTCTTTATGAACATTTTCAATGTATATTGAAGTATTGAGTATTGTTATACTACAGTATTACTACTTTCAGGATCATAATACTTCCTGCTTCCTGATCAACACAGACCCCTGCCGATGTAACGTCTTCAGCTAAAGTTATATCGGTCTCATCGTCTCCTCCTGAAGAGGACTCGTAACTGTCCTCATCATTGTTGACAAAGTTTAATAATGTGCTTTGTTGTGTCTGCTTGATATTTGCGGTTTTATGAGCTCGATTAGCTTTGAAATCTGCAGGTTATGGACTTCTCCCAGGCTTGGTGCCATTTACCTGGGAGGAGGCACCGAGGCTGAAGTCAGGGAGCAAAGGTCTCCTGTCCACAGTAACACCATATACCTGCATACACAAACCACCACACCTCTTGAAGTCTTTACAGAAAGCTTGACATTATTTTCAATGTTAAATTATTAAAAAGAAGGGGACAGGTCTGATTAGTCAGTCGCCTGAATATTTAACTTTCATTATGCTATCATATGAAATGAGCTAAACTGTGAACAGTAACAGTTCAACAGTGAATCAGTTCACGTCCTCCCGACAGTTCCAGGCCCTTCTTGAGACGATGCCCAGACCCTGGAAGGAGCTTTGGTGACTGATGGTGGCCAAGGACCCTGTTGTTGTGTACTGACTTTGATTGTTTTGGCAGATAGCTGGTTTCGGTTTAAAGGATTTGAATGGACTTGGAGGGATTTCAAATGTTACTGTGACCCAGAGCTGATCAGTTACACAGCCCTAAGGACATCCTCAAACAGATTATCTACAAAGACCAATCTGAATCAGTGTGTGTTTCCAGGAGCCAGGGGCTACGCTCGAGAAAATGTGGATGTTATCACCACCCACTATCAACCAGACCCTCCCCAGGCTCCCCGTGTGCTACCAAAGAGCCAAGTTGATAACCTGGGATAGTTGGGGATGAAAAGCTGCATCAAGCTAACAGCCTGAGTCAGCCGAAGGCTTGTATTTGGCCACGGTGAGGATTCAGAACCACAACAAAAAGGCAAACTCCAAACAGCCCTCTAATCTTCCTCCCTCCCAACGGCGGGAGGCCAACTCTGCAGAAAAGGGAAAGAAAAGAATTTCTTCCCTCCCACACATCTCCTGCACATGTCACGCTCTTTCTCTTACTTCATTTCTTTTCTATTATGGTTTTCTGATCATATTCATCAGCCCTTGCTTCCACACATCCATCCATCACTCCCACATTTTGTCCACTTCACGCTAAGCTTTTTATTGTATGCCAAGTACAACGACACATGGACCATCAAAATTACACGAGCGGCTGACACAAATCCTTGCTGCTCCTCCTCAGTAATAGCTCATAGGCAGGTGAATATGCAACCCCATTTAGCATATGAAGTGTATTAAAATCTGGCTTGTCATGTAAGAAACAAGCTTTACTACACAGAATTGATGAGTGGCAGACTTGTGCCTGGTTATAGAATGACTCACGGCTTCACAAATCCAAAAGGATTTCAGACTGGAGGTTCAAATGGGATTCAAAATGCCAGCAGCAACGTTGGGTCAATCATTCAAATGGAAACACCATCCGTCTTCTCGCCTTCGCAGCGGTCAGGAGGGCTGCCAGCCACTGCGGCGTGTTCAATAATTCACTCAGGCCTTTGAAGAGGTGTCACAGCTGGTAGAGAGATCCGGACAAGAGGTCTCTCTGGTCTTAAATCTCTGACTATGTGCCCATACAAAAGTCCACATGTTCCTTCTCCCCTCCAGCTGAAGATCAGCCTTAGCGAGTGATTAAGTCTCAGGGTCCTGAACTCAGCCTGCACTCTGACGGTCTTGGTTAAAGAGATGGAATAAATGAGGAGAACTGTGTGTGGTAGCACGGACTTCATCTTACATGTTAGAAAAGAAACTTACGAGAAGCGCAGAAGCTGCTCTGTATGATTTGAACAGCTTACTATATCACACGACTAAATAAGTCCTTTAGGTTCCAGCAACCGAGACCTGACCGGAGTCAGAACGGGTCCAACTTGTATTCTGTCAATTTGTCTCCTGTCAATTCTGCTGTAAAATGTTCACACTGAACGCATCAGTAAAAAGTTCACTGACAGCATATTTCTTTTGTTTCCGCTTGTAGCAACTAAAGCACGATTATGTGTGTGTTATGATTCACCTGCAGCACCTGGTTCAAGTGAGGCAACGATCACTGTTGTGCGTCTGTGTGCTTCGTACACCCACCATCCAACCTGACCACCATTCACTTCTAAAACGCTGCCTGTGCACATAATCTGAGCTCGTTATCGAAACATCATGTCTACACAGGAGACAGGGATCTGGGTCTGCTCATGGTACTCTTCTATGGCCTCAGGTGTAATCACCTAAAGATGAAGTTTGTGTAAGTTAGTATACATTCGTTTTCCTGATAACGATGCGTCAGGATGGTGGGCTTTGACTCCAGAGGAGGGCTCACATCTTGAGTCCTGCTTGTGTTTAAGTTTAGGCAACAAAAGCAAACGTTTTTGGTTTAATTCCGGAAACGTGTGCTGTGACTTGAAGCATGAGACACAACATATTTACTGCATTAACATTTAACCAAAACCAACATTTTCCCATAAACTTAACTAGAGCGCTGTGATTGAAAAGTAAATAATGCTTTAGCTTTTACAGGATATTGTATTAAGAAATCAAAAGAAATGCGCTGTCAGGGAGCATTTTACTGACACGTGCAGTAGCAACATATTGCAACTTACTATAATTAACATTTCCTCATTATGTTATAAGAAACGTAATCCAGGTAGCATTACATCTCCAAAATGTACAGAAAAGTAACTTCGAGGAGACGGGGTCATGTCGAATGTAAAGTCTGAAGTGCAGGAAGAACGAAGTTAGTGAACGATGGTGGTCATGGTTAAAAGAAAGACCATTGGTAGGAAACAGGAAGTGATCAGAGGTCTCCATCCAGCCCGACCTCCTCCCTCTGCAGACTTTGTGCATGGCTGCGTTTCATTAGTCGTTCAACATGCCCTCCTCGACTTCCCCCCCGCCGCCATCATGAGCGTCGTTCCATTTGTCTGAACGACCCTCGGAGGGCTGAGGGAGCGAGTCAACGACGGTGGTCCCTCCAGAGGTGGATATCACCCACAATGCATTGCAGTCATGCATTTGGTGCAAGAAAATGCATCCATGGTTAGGTGGCAGTACATAAACCACCTTTATTTATTTATTTATTTATTTATTTATGTATGTATTTACAGGGACAGCGCACATGAATCATCATTTCAGTCAATGTGCCGGGGTTAGCTAATGAGCTAATGAGCCCATTTCCATCTGTGTGTTTCTAATTGATCTTACAGGTCTGTAGAGGTGGCTGACATGTGTTCAGGTTGACTCAGTCGGCAGATAGTTTCTTAGAATCTCATTGAA
>NC_092182.1:27885792-27960792 GCF_043641665.1 Enoplosus armatus | reverse complement strand
TGAGACAAGAGAGTGACAGACAGGTGATGAGAGAGACAGACAGGTGACGGGTGAGACAAGAGAGTGACAGACAGGTGACGAGAGAGACAGACAGGTGAAGAGACAGACAGGTGAAGGGTGAGACAGGAGAGTGACAGACAGGTGACGAGAGAGACAGACAGGTGAAGGGTGAGACAGGAGAGTGACAGACAGGTGATGAGAGAGACAGACAGGTGAAGAGACAGACAGGTGAAGGGTGAGACAAGAGAGTGACAGACAGGTGATGAGAGAGACGGACAGGTGATGGGTGAGACAAGAGAGTGACAGACAGGTGACGAGAGAGACGGACAGGTGACGGGTGAGACAGGAGAGTGACAGACAGGTGATGAGAGAGACAGACAGGTGAAGAGACAGACAGGTGACGGGTGACACAAGAGAGTGACAGACAGGTGACGAGAGAGACGGACAGGTGATGGGTGAGACAAGAGAGTGACAGACAGGTGACGAGAGAGACGGACAGGTGACGGGTGAGACAGGAGAGTGACAGACAGGTGATGAGAGAGACAGACAGGTGACGGGTGACACAAGAGAGTGACAGACAGGTGACGAGAGAGACGGACAGGTGAAGGGTGAGACAGGAGAGTAACAGACAGGTGACGAGAGAGACAGACAGGTGAAGGGTGAGACAAAAGAGTGACAAACAGGTGATGACAGAGACAGACAGGTGATGAGAGTGACAGACAGGTGACGAGAGAGACGGACAGGTGAAGGGTGAGACAGGAGAGTGACAGACAGGTGATGAGAGAGACAGACAGGTGAAGAGACAGACAGGTGAAGGGTGAGACAAGAGAGTGACAGACAGGTGATGAGAGAGACAGACAGGTGAAGGGTGAGACAGGAGAGTGACAGACAGGTTAAGAGACAGACAGGTGAAGGGTGAGACAGGAGAGAGACAGATAGGTGAGTGACAGACAGGTGACAAGACAGACAGACAGGTAAAGGGTGAGACAGGAGAGAGACAGACAGGTGAGCAGAGAGACAGGTGAAGGGTGAGACAGGTCCCTTCTGGCTGCTCCTAAGTCCTGGTTCAGGACGAGAGCCGGCCTCAGCTCCTTTGTTTATGTTATGTTATGTTGTATAACGGAGGTCTATGGGGATTTTTGGCTGCAGTACCGTGAGTGACCCCTGAGGCGCGGTGACGGCAGGCTGATGGCGTCACCGTGTCTCAGGGGTCCAGCTCTACATACATCCAGCTGACGTCCTTTTGAACACACTGAAACGAAACGCTGGAGATTTAAGATTCATCCACTCTGACGGTTTTAGAAAAAAAACACCATCCCAGATTTTATCAGCTAATCAGTGGAAGGACTCGAACCAGCAGCATCCTGCTCTCAGACTGGCTTCATTACCCCCCCGGCTGCTCCTGGACCTGCTCAGGAGTGACGGATGGTGCTTGTGTCTGCTAAGGGGCATCTCTGTCCGCTCAAATCTCTCCATCTGACTCATAATGCAGCTGGAAGGCAGTGAGGGATTGCTCTCGCAGAGATCAAGGTCAAATTTCATTACTCCTAATGAGGCTTAGCACCCATCAGAATCTCTCCTCTCCATCTCTCTCCGGCTTTCAGACATGAAAGACAAGCAGCGGCAGATTTCGGAGTCGAGCCTGAGATTTCGGAGTCATTACAGATAAGACGGTATCTTCTCCCCTCGCTGCTGCTGCCGGGTCAGAATCACCTTTAATTGTCAAGTACATTGCGCTGGAGATGTCTTTCCTCCCCTGAAAATAGTTTTTGATATATTTGATCTTTGAAAACAGACCCTGAAGGTATTTTCTGCAACAACAAAAAAAGCTTTTTAAAAGAATTGTAATTTCAAGCAGATGCAGTTTTGTGTAATTTCAGGGATAATGTGATGTGTTTTCTGCTCCGCAAGAAGATGAAATGCGCAATAATATACTGCTTCCCTTTCTCATGCTGTTACTAATTAATGCTAAGAGAGACATCTGAGACATCTGAGACATGACGAGACGCAACTAGACGTCACAAGTCAAACTCCACAGCTTTAATCTTTGATATTGTGTTGTATGTTATAAACTTATCAGGTGTTTTTTGGAACATCTCAGTATGAAAAGTAACCAGTAACTTCAATCCAATATATCCCTCTGAAATATAGTGAAGTAGAAGAAAATGGAAACGCTCAAGTAAAGTACAAGTACCTCCATTGGACTTAAGTATACTTGAGTAACTGTACTCAGTTACTTTCCCCCAATGGTTTGAATAATGAATGAAGGTAACTCACATATACCTGCTGCTGACTGTTCCAGGTATTTCACTAACAGTTATGAGTGAAAACTGGAAACATAATCTATTGATAACATATAGCTGTTCCACCAATACTCGTCTTAAAATCTCTTTGAGTTACATAAACTTAGTTTGAGACCGGTCTTAGCCTAAGACTGGTCTTAAATTGTCAGGTTAGACTAGTCTAATTAAGCCTTAA
This sequence comes from Enoplosus armatus, assembly GCF_043641665.1. Taxonomy (NCBI): domain Eukaryota; kingdom Metazoa; phylum Chordata; class Actinopteri; order Centrarchiformes; family Enoplosidae; genus Enoplosus; species Enoplosus armatus. The sequence continues at coordinate 27,958,314 of NC_092182.1, read as the reverse complement.
TTTGAGGTAGGAAAGTTAGCCCCCCCCCCCCCCCCGGCTAAGCCTGAGGTGAGAGCTTTGTTGCTATGGCAACAAGCTGTTAGAACGTCAGTTAGAAGACAGTTGGATTCATGCTGTTACCGTGTTACTGTGTGTGTTGTGATCCAGTCACAGGTAACAGGTTACAGGGGGTATCACCACAACTGGACCTGAACACTAACATTATGATTTATATTATTTAAACTATGTGACTACCAGGCAGGCTGGCAGTGAGGGTAACTATCTGCATCAGTCAGAATCAGAATCAGAAACTGTTTATTGCCAAGTAACATACATTACAAGGAATTTGCTGTGGTCTGAAGGTGCTATTGTTTTGACAACAAATAAGTAGAATATAAAAGGTAAAATAAGAATAAGAATAAAAATAAGATAACATAAGATAAATAACAAACAGTGCAGTGACCAAAATAAGGTAAAGTGTCCTGATAAAGTGTCCAGTAGGGGGTGGGTGCGTTAATGTCACGCAGGGGGGACAGGGGTGATGTACGTTAATATAACGTATAACTTGTGTTTGTGTTCGGGGGGGGGGCGAAGGCTGAAGGCTCACACTGTTTCCACAAATATGAAAACAGTTTTATCCTCTTTTGAAAAATGGAAAAATAAGCAGAACAGCTGCAGTGTCATTAAAGTTTATACTTTCCTTACACAGAAAATTCAGATTTCAGTTTGACTTTAAAAGCTTTTATTCTCTTTCTTCTCCAATAAAGCGAAGCACAGACACAGAAGACGCAGTCCCATGATGTGTGCCCGTTTCTTGCCCCTGCTTATTGTCTGCACTGCAGCACCCATCACTGATCCTCCTCTCTGAAACTGCATCTGATAGGCCGTCGAAATCCCTTTGCCCAAATAATCGCAGGAAGCATTCAGGCTTTTAGGGTCGTAGAAAGGAGAAGTCCCTCTGCTTCTCCCCCTTTGTGTCCCGTTTCAGTGAGTATTCATCACTTTCATTCGCCATCTTTCACACGAACATGAAGATACAGGCAGGCCTGGACTTGTTGGAAGATGAGATCTTGGTATTTCTCTCCTTTTCTGTCTGTTTCTCCATTTCTTTTTACTTTCTCATTGTCTGTTTTGAGGCATTTTCCTCCAGTGACCTTCCTGTCTTGAAGTGACACTGATGTGCCATCGTGACAGCTTCCGTCTCTTCCAGCTACAGTACAGAGGGAGGGGGGCAGGAGAGGACCAGATCCGAACACGTCTCCCTCTGTCCCTGTGTCTGATCTCAGTCAGAGTCTTATTGTGTCTTGGACACAGACATCAGATCAAGAAAGATTATATGCATGTTATTATTTGGCACTACACTGTGATGGTTTGGGCCTCAAACTGTTGATTTTGTTTTATTTCAACAGTTAATATTGAAATGCAACCATGTGAGAAGTTCAGAGGGGAAGTGTCTCGCTGACAATTCATAAAATGTATTTCTATCCTGGAAACATGACAAGGAGCCCCAATTACACACAAGTATCTATCACAGGTCTCAAACCGCAAAGACCGGGAACTATTGGTTTAACACTTAGTGAAGTTTTGACGTTTTTAATGTAAAATGTCATTTTGAAAAATAACTGTCAGATAAATGTAGTGGAGTTCAGAGTACAAGGTTTCCCTCTGAGATGTAGAGCTGAAGTATAAAGTATCAGAAAATGGAAACTCTCAAGTGAAGTACAAAGAACTAAAAAGAGCCGAGAGCGAACCAGGACAGATAGACCAGGACAGATAGACCAGGAGCTGAGAGCGAACCAGGACAGATAGACCAGGACAGATAGACCAGGAGCTGAGAGCGAACCAGGACGGATAGACCAGGACGGATAGACCAGGAGCTGAGAGCGAACCAGGACAGATAGACCAGGACGGATAGACCAGGAGCCGAGAGCGAACCAGGACGGATAGACCAGGAGCCAAGAGCGAACCAGGACAGATAGACCAGGAGCCGAGAGCGAACCAGGACAGATAGACCAGGACAGATAGACCAGGAGCCGAGAGCGAACCAGGACAGATAGACCAGGAGCCGAGTCACTATGAAGACTCAGCCGATGATTCAGAGACACCACCACACTGTCAGACCAGACTCTGTTATTAGCTGCTCTAAGCACCGTTTTGTATCCCAAACCACAGATGACCTTTGGGACTACAGTGACCAGGGGCCAACCCTTACAGAGAGTCATTTGTGACAACAGCCAATGTGAAGACTTCCACACACCCCACGACACATGTATATGCCGGGAATTCTCAAAGTGTCACGCAGCATGCATAATCAATTTGGCCCTCTGAGGAGACCCACTGCCAGGCTAATACACACGGCGTTTACGAAGAAATTACAAGTGATATTGCAGCTGGGAAGGGGATGAAGCAGGGTCTCCAGCCTGGAGAGGATTAGCAGCAGATGTCAGGAGAGAGTTTCTGACTGAGGAGGAAATACTGTCTTTGGCTTTAATGATAGCAAATAACATCTTCCCCTCTGTGAATACTTTAAAGACTTCAGGACCAGGTTATGGTATTAACAAAGGATTGTGAATTGATATGAATGCATTATGACTCTTTATACTATACATTATCTCTACATTATACTATCTTGACTATCCAGTCTAGTCTGTGGATATTAAACAGAGTTTTTCAGAGATTGTCTTGTTTCATAGCGATTTGCAGTGTCATCATCAGAAGCTGCCATTTTCTAAATGAAGCTGGTAATCCCGTATCATGGATATGAACAATTTAATCCACCCATATACGATAAATTCCACAATGAGTGAGACTACATTCTGGCCCAGTTTTGACAAGGTAATCCAACATATTCCTAGTTTAATTTTATTACTGTACGTCTACAATGTGAATGTTTAGAACAGTAATGTCAGTGCTGTACATACGTACATGTCTTCAAGTGGATTTACTCACAATAATCTCTGTCCTGTCCAGCCGCCACAAATCAGATGAGGAAACAGCTGATAAAAATGTTACTCTGCTCATCGCGGCCGCCTTTTCTAATTACAACACCAATAAGTTTAACAAGCAGCAGCTTTAGGACTTTCTTTGCCCTGGGTTCGCCTCTCAGGCTACACACGGTTAGTGTTCTACCCTGTGATTGGTGGAGGTTGTATCAGCAGCCTGAGAGGTAGACTGCAGGCAATACTACCTTTAATCCATCTTGGTGATTCTACAATATTCTGTCTCTATCAATGTTAGTGTATTAATAACACTGCAATGTGCAGAATTTCAAATAATATTTCTTATTAGACTACCATCCATTTGGAGAAGCTTGGAAGAGCCACGAGGTGAATATGTTCCTGAACATCTCACCTATCCGAGCCAATAGAGTCTCGTTAGATGGTGAAGCCCGTGCATCACCCCTCCTGTTGGTGTGTAAATCCAAAATGCTGCTGAACATGCATCCATTATCATTACTGGACACAAGGACTGTTTCCCAAGTTGTGAATCACACAATCACAAAAAAAGTGGGACAGAAAGCACAGATGTGTGTGTAAACTATGTGATTTGTCCTGAGGAGTCTCCAGCTGCAAACTAAAACAGAGGCGGTCCGGGGTGGATGGCAGCAGCCGAGTAAAAGGAGTTGTCCTGGTGCAGATTATGGCCACATAAACCCTGACAGAGACCCATCAGAGCGAAACGCAGTCTGATTGACCCATTAAGCCTCAGCAAAGACCTGCCAGCAGGGAACTGAAGACAGGCGAGAAGAAGAAAATGGCAGCGGGAGAAATAAAAAGCTCTTTTTCTATTTTTCTACATTTGTAAAAAGTAAAACTCATTTTATGAAAGAATCTGTCTTCAGTGTTCCGGGATCAGACGCATGTGATGTGTAGAAATAGCCTCATGTGGCAGAATCATTTGAATATTTTTTTCCTTTCCTCCTTTAATTTACATGAATATATCACCAGTCACGTGATTTAATAGGACATGTAGGGCAGATCATGTATGTCAGTGTGGCACATTAGGATAATTGATCCATACATAACGTGGCAGACATCCCCCCAGGCCCTTGGATTTTCTTCTTCTCTGACTCTGCTAACAGCAGCAAGTTCAAACAAAGGTTATTAATCTTCTAAATATGCTGATTACTCTTCTGAGCCTTGATCTCAAATTGCCTAGGAAAGTCAGCGAACATGTACCTTGGCTGAATCATATTAGGTTTGACTGTCACGCTTGAACATATAGTTTCAGTAATAGCTCCCCTTTGTAATCTGGAGAGCAACACCACGAAATACACACAAAGGAGTTATGAGGATAGAGGGAAAGAAGCAATAACGGGAGGCCTAATAGCAACAGCTCTGCCACATCTGGCTTACCGGGGGCTATCGAGGTGAATAATTTAGTGTTGTGAAGAAGCAGAGACATGGCCTTGAATGCAGAAGCAGAGGAATGCTGTGGATCCACTCTCAGCTTCAGTGTTAGAAAACGTGAAAACCTTGACTTTTACATGGAACTTCCTGTTATGGTTTTTGCACAGACCTGTACCACACACGCACTACACTCATCTACGCATATCTTCCTGGTTAATACAATTCAGTTTTACTTTGTATTTCTTCCTTTAGTCCCACTTTTGTTTACCAACTGTTTTATTTTTTCTAATTCAAATATTTGAATATTTGTTTATATCATTTCTGTGTGTGTAGTGTGGAGGAGCTACACCTGCATTTCATTGTTCATCCTGTGTCCTATAATGACAATAAAGCTGAACCTTGAACCTTGAAAAGGAGGGATCTTTTGAGCGACACTTGAACCATAAATTATATTTATCCTGCAAGAGATTCGAACGCATCTGAAAAAAGAGAGAAGAAAAGCAGTGATGGGAGAGTAAATGAGGAACTGAATTGGTGTTATCTGCACACAGAGACTTCTGTTCCCTGCCTGCTCCCTCTGAGGCAGCACATCCTGCCGGGTATGAAAGAGACGAGTAAAGTTAAAACTTTAATGGCAGCTAATTGGGCACACACACTTTAAACTTTGTCAACAAGAGAAAAAACAGTTACGAGCTCGAGGGAGAAGCATCTCCGCGGGGGGGGGGTATGTTAATCAGGGGTGGAGGAAGTAAGACTGCAATATAAAATGTACTGTAACTCAATTAAAATGCATTGAAAATGTCACTTACATGAGTAGTCCACTGATTTAGCTTGGCACTCCTGTAACTCTGTCAGACTCACGATGGACAGTTTACAGGAAGGATCAGACTCACAACTCAGAACCTGAGATATCGTCTCTTTTATTCCTTACCTCTCTTGTCAATACATGCTGCCTACATTACCCACAATGCAACTCGACAGCCAACAGCTGGGTGTGAGATTAGGGGATGGTATGTTAGCAGCAGCTAATGTAGCCTGAAGCAGAGATGAGCAGCAGCTGCAGAGGTCTGCTCAGCCCACTTCTTTCTGACTCCACACCAACAGGCTGTTTTCAGTTTCTGACATCAGATAAGAAATCCAGGTGTTACAGCAGCCCAGGGACACTTGATATGAATAAATAATTCAAAGTTGATCAAATAAACATAAGAACAGAATAAAATAGAAACTATACAAGAGCAACTGAGCTCAAAACTAACTAACAGTGCAACACCGTCTCAAGCAAAGTGACCAACCAACTCAAGTGACATCACCTGAGGACATTTATCAGACTTCAAGGCCTCATACTACTTTAAAACAGGCAGTAGAACTCCCCAACACCTGGAAACACCTGGAAACACACGCTGATGTAGAGAATCAGTGTTCACCTTTATATTATTACAGGCTATATAATGTTTATGTTTATTAGTGACGCACTAATATGTAAGTTTACTGTTGTAGCAGGTCAAGGTGGAGCTACCTTTAAATATTGTACATGCTGCTGGGTAGTTTCATCTATAACAAAGGGGCTTTGGGGGTGTTGGTGAATCCCCAGTATTCACACCTTCCAAGAAACCAGTGGACTACTGGTTTGAAGTCATATTTTGGTAACCATCAGGATGTGGATTCCCTCAGATTCAACACAGTGTAAACTGGGATCAGACACACACTTCTGAGTTCACCTTCGCAGCAGCAGAGACGTCTCCTCACTGAGAAAATGAAATGTTTTGGAGCTTTGAGCTAAATGCTAACGCCAGAATGCTAACATGCTGACAGTAACAATGCTCACGTGCTGATGTTTAGCAGGTATGTTTGCCATATCCACCATTCTAGAGTGTTAGCATGCTAACATTAGCTAGTTAGCAGTAAACACTGAGTCCAGCTGAGGCTGATGAACATCATCAGTTCTGCAGGTATTTGGTCATAAACCAAAGTATTGGACACATGAACATGTCGACCTGACGGTGGCGCTAGATGAAGAGGGGACCATGGAGGTCTGAACCACATCTCATCACAGTCCATCCAGCAGCTGCTGAGATGTTTCAGTCTGGACCAGACTTTTCATCCATGGAGTTTTTACAGTGCATCCGGAAAGTATTCACGGCGCTTCACTTTTTCCACATTTTGTTATGTTACACCCTTATTCCAAAATGGATTAAATTAATTTTTTTCCTCAAAATTCTACACACAACACCCCATAATGACAATGTGAAAAAAGTTTTTTTGAAATTTTTGCAAATTTATTAAAAATAAAAAACTAAGAAATCACATGTACATAAGTATTCACAGCCTTTGCCATGAAGCTCAAAATTGAGCTCAGGTGCATCCTGTTTCCACTGATCATCCTTGAGATGTTTTTGCAGCTTAATTGGAGTCCACCTGTGGTAAATTCAGTTGATTGGACATGATTTGGAAAGGCACACACCTGTCTATATAAGGTCCCACAGTTGACAGTGCATGTCAGAGCACAAACCAAGCATGAAGTCAAAGGAATTGTCTGTAGACCTCCGAGACAGGATTGTCTCGAGGCACAAATCTGGGGAAGGTTACAGAAAAATTTCTGCTGCTTTGAAGGTCCCAATGAGCACAGTGGCCTCCATCATCCGTAAGTGGAAGAAGTTCGGAACCACCAGGACTCTTCCTAGAGCTGGCCGGCCATCTAAACTGAGTAATCGGGGGAGAAGGGCCTTAGTCAGGGAGGTGACCAAGAACCCGATGGTCACTCTGTCAGAGCTCCAGAGTTCCTCTGTGGAGAGAGGAGAACCTTCCAGAAGGACAACCATCTCTGCAGCAATCCACCAATCAGGCCTGTATGGTAGAGTGGCCAGACGGAAGCCACTCCTTAGTAAAAGGCACATAGCAGCCCGCCTGGAGTTTGCCAAAAGGCACCTGAAGGACTCTCAGACCATGAGAAACAAAATTCTCTGGTCTGATGAGACAAAGATTGAACTCTTTGGTGTGAATGCCAGGCGTCACGTTTGGAGGAAACCAGGCACCGCTCATTACCAGGCCAATACCATCCCTACAGTGAAGCATGGTGGTGGCAGCATCATGCTGTGGGGATGTTTTTCAGCGGCAGGAACTGGGAGACTAGTCAGGATAGAGGGAAAGATGAATGCAGCAAAGTACAGAGACATCCTGGATGAAAACCTGCTCCAGAGCGCTCTTGACCTCAGACTGGGGCGACGGTTTATCTTTCAGCAGGACAACGACCCTAAGCACACAGCCAAGATATCAAAGGAGTGGCTTCAGGACAACTCTGTGAATGTCCTTGAGTGGCCCAGCCAGAGCCCAGACTTGAATCCGATTGAACATCTCTGGAGAGATCTGAAAATGGCTGTGCACCGACGCTTCCCATCCAACCTGATGGAGCTTGAGAGGTGCTGCAAAGAGGAATGGGTGAAACTGCCCAAAGATAGGTGTGCCAAGCTTGTGGCATCATATTCAAAAAGACTTGAGGCTGTAATTGCTGCCAAAGGTGCATCAACAAAGTATTGAGCAAAGGCTGTGAATACTTATGTACATGTGATTTCTCAGGTTTTTTATTTTTAATAAATTTGCAAAAATCTCAAATAAACTTTTTTCACGTTGTCATTATGGGGTGTTGTGTGTAGAATTTTGAGGAAAAAAATGAATTTAATCCATTTTGGTATAAGGCTGCAACATAAGAAAATGTGGAAAAAGTGAAGCGCTGTGAATACTTTCCGGATGCACTGTATATTTATAAAAGTCGAGAATCCCAATGTGACGTCTGCGGGCCGAGCGGGAGAAACACTAATTATAATGTAGTATATATAATAATAATAAAATAGTTTTGATTCAAGTAACTGGGCACCATCTTGGAGTCTGGCATGCAGTTCTTATAATCCATCCAGGCCCTGAACAACAGAAGCGGTTTAGAGGATGGATGGACTGACGGATGGTGATAAATGTAATGAATGTAAATGAGTCTAAAATCAGTTAAATTCCTTCTGTTGAACACATTCCTTTAGTGTGGTCCATCTGGCGCCGTTGTGTCGGATCAAACAGCCTAATACATTTGTAAACCTCTCACACTATCAGATAATCTCCTCCGACTATCTGTACTGAACAAGCCTCCAATTAGGAATCCCCCCTCAGATTGAGGATGGGCAGATCTGGTGTAAATTGGCTTGATAATCCTCCAGTGTGTCCCCGCCAGGCTCTGATAAAAACATACTACAGGGAAAAGCAAACGTAACCAAACTGACCAGTATTTCACTGGGATTCATTGATATAGTTGGATGCAAATTCTTTCAATCTCGTCCTCGCTCAAGAAAGATGAGGTGGGACGGATGTCTGCTCTGTTCCCCTTTAAAGATCTGATGTAATTAATAAATGTAGTGGCTGTGAAGATGAACCTCATCGGAGTCTCTGTATTGACAGAGGAATCCGAATGCATATTTATAGGTTTATTTTTGTCACTGGGATAGGTCCAGGTCCGCCATCATCGGGGATGTTCCGATCACTTGAAGGGACACACAGGGACCAATTCCCTTATTTGATCGCTCATCGCTGGAGCCGGAAATGGTTCCAGTCGGCCATCATGAAGTTCCAAGTTGCTCATTTCTGCTCTGAGGAGCGCCAACACACGAGAGCAGCCTTCTTTCATCAGACCAGGTGTCACATTACTCACATTATGTATTATTGACATTTCATTTGTTTTCTGAGTCACCTGCTGTTTAAAACCACTGGATCTGTCTGACCTCTGTCATGGATCACATTCCAGTCAGGGAGATCCGGAGAGTCCGTTGTCTTTCAGCAGTAAACACATTTGCATTCAGCAGCCTCAGTCCTACAGGAACTCACAGAACAGGCTGCTACGATACAGATGAGTAACGTATTGGTTTACGTCCCTGCTCCTCAGGCACTTTGTGATGTTTGTTACTGCAGTTCGGCTCCCATTTGAACTGAAGCTTTACACAGCTGCTCAACAGATGAGCCTTTGAAACGCTCTCTAACGCCATCACACACACTGAGGGAAACACTAACTATTCTCTCTGTTGTTGCATGTATTTGTACACAGATAGTACAAATACTCTCCTCCTAATCACAAACCCCTCTCCATAACTGAAATAACTTAGTAAGAAACAGCAGCTTTCAGCCAGATTCACCTGGTCATCTTATCTTATGGAGACAGCTGCGTGTCACTTCCAAACACAGCACATCTTTAGCAGTTCTATATTTGAATGTCATATAAACTCACATTGAGCTGCAGGGTCTCGGTCCACTGTCCAATCACTCGGTAGCCCGGCCCGGAGACGTTGTTCCACTGGTACTGAAACAGATCGTAGCGTCCGGGGGCGTCGCCGTTACGGTTGAATGTCACTGAAGTGCCAGCGCTTCCTGTGGAGGACAAATGGCCACTTAGTCACTGAGTCAATCGATACGTCAATCAGTCAGCCAATCAATACATCAATCAGTCAGCCGGTCAATCGATATGTCAATCAGTCAGCCGGTCAATCGATACGTCATTCAGTCAGCCAATCAATACATCAATCAGTCAGCCGGTCAATCGATACGTCAATCAGTCAGCCAATCAATACATCAATCAGTCAGCCGGTCAATACATCAATCAGTCAGCCAATCGATATGTCAATAAGTCAGCCGGTCAATCGATACGTCAATCAGTCAGCTAATCAATAGTCAATCAGTCAGCCGGTCAATCGATACGTCAGTGTCGCCGCCGGCCGTCAGCTGCACGTGTCAGAATTTGGAGCTCTGTGATTGGGTGTTTCTTGCCAAAATGCATGTTGGGAGTCGTAGTTGGAACCTTTGACTTTTGATCAAAGCAGCAGACATTTTCCGACACAGTTGTTCCTCTTTGGTTTCATGCTGATCCCAGACGAAGAGCTGTGAGTCTCTGTGAGTCTCTGTGACGTGAAAACACTGCACGGATGTATATGAATGAATGAATGAACGTGTGTTAACCAGTTCTTTTTACCCCCCTCCCTCAAAGACAGTGTTTATTTACTTTAGCTCTTTTTGCTTTGGTGTGGGCCAAGAGTCTCTTTCAAGTCTGTATTTAATTGAGAGGAATGTGGGGAAAAGGCGATAGTGTTGAGCTTCCTCTGTTCAATATGAAATCAAGAGAAATAATACAGAGATTTCCTCAGGTCAGAAATAACTGCAGCTTCTTCATTAATATTGACTTTTTCTCTTAGTAAGCCTCTCTTGAATATTCTGCCATTTATCATTAAAACACATCACATTTGTGTTTTCAAGGCTTTTCTCTGGTCTGCATCGCAGCGATATTTTGAATGTTTTCATTTCCCAGAGAGCCACAGAGCTGATGATCCATGCTGAGACGTGCTTCTTATTTGAGACGCATTATTCATCTATATGAGAGCATGCGTGCATGTATTAGGCTCTGTGCTTGCGTGTTTGGTGGGATGACTGAGTCATGCTAACTGCCGTCTCAGATAAGACGAGTTAACCCCAGTCTGCTCCCAGATCAGCCAACTTTCATCCAAATGGCTTCAAGAAAGTTCCAGAAAATCATGAAAATAACACGTGACCTGCCGCTTGCTTCATCCACTGCTGCTGTGTGTCACTGCCATGAAACCACCACAGAAGAAGAGGAGGATAGATGACTAATTAATACGAGGAAGGTGACAGCCTCCTCCTCGCTTCGTTTTTATGAATAGAGGCTCGTTTTCTGGAATTCTTGTATTTTAACTGTGTTTTTGTGAGGAGTGTGTTTATCAAGTGTATTTTGTATTTTGTATTAAAGCAACCCAGAAACACACAGAGAGAACAGGAGCAGCTGCACTGATCTACATCAGCCATCGGACTCAAAGGCATCTTGCATGATTTAAAAAGCCCACCTTCCCAAAGGCTGTAGATACTGCAACTACACAACCTGCTCTCAAACTGTTTCTCTTACAGGTGAAGCAGCAGCTGGTAAAGACACTTCACCCAGTCCTAATATTTAAATCCCCAAACCTGAGCTCACTTATCAAAGACCGGAGATGGAAAGCAATTATCTTCCGAGAAGCGGAGCACTGTCTGGATCACAGGTCTGCATGAGTCTAAAAGAGCTCATTCACACACATCAGTGTTTCTTCTGATGGCACAGTTACAGCTGATGATGCTGAGGACCAAGACGAAGATGAAGGTTTGTATGTTTGTATGAGTGCTTTCTAGAGTAGCAGAGTGCAGATGTACTGGACGTTAAGCTGAAGTGGGAAGCAGTAATGGAACACACATGCAGGTGAAGGCAGCGTGGAGCTTATATGTGACAGTGTGAAGTCAGCCAAGAAGCAGAAAACGCTTCTTTCATAAAGCTTTTAAGCCTTTTATTGGCTCTCCTGTGATGTCCACATCGTTTCAGAAAACCTTGGAAAAAGTTGCTTGAAAATATTTTGAGTAACAAAGACAGAAGGAGAAGGAAAGAAAGAATATAATGATAACATATAAATACACACAAAAACAATACAACTTGAATATTTGAGGGTAAAACAAATCATGAAAATGAAATATGATACATTTCAAGTTTGACATCTTCCATATCTCATCTTTGGTTTCATTGAATAAAAAACGTGATGAACTTTTATCAGCACTCGCAGTTACCGAGTCAAACACGGCAGTTAGATTGACAGCTGCGATCAACAAGAAATAGATTCTCAATTATCTCGAAGAGGCCACGTTTTAAAGTGCTGAACGCCGATGACGCTCTGTCTGGTGTCTGTTTGGTGCTGAGCAGCTCAATTAGTCGTTCCTGCTTCACCAGACGGCTGCTTTAGATCAATACTCGGGTTAATAGCTACTACAGGCAACTCTGACGACCTCTTCATATAAAATGTATTTTGTTTCTCAGTCGATATTCGGCTCCTGTTTGTTTCAATGAGGATGCCGGATAAAAAAATAACGGAAAGTAGGCTTCAGTCTGTAGAAAATCAATGTCTTCATTTATTGTGATCTGATGAAAATACATTGTTATCTCAGAAATATCATCTCTTTCTTAAGGACGTCATGAAACATTCAGCCGGTGACGGCACCACCCGCTCTGTAGGAGCTCTGTTCTTTTTTAAATTCAATTATTAAGTCTCCAATAAACGGTGAGTGAGCAGTTCAACTGCCACTTTCATTGTAAATTAGCACATTGCAGGCTTTGCTAATTACCTGATAAAAGAATCTCTTTGGAGGGGAAGATTTCCAAGGCTCTGACTCATGCGTTAAAACCATAAAACTATGCAAATACTATGATGAATAATACAAGTGAAACTGCTGATAGCTCATTGTGAAAATGGAGTAATGTAATATTTACAAAAAGTGCTAAATAGTTATTAGTATTTCACATTTAAGTAATCTGTAACATTGTCTGGTACTTTTATTTCATTTGAAGCTGCTAACATGTGTATGTATATACTGTATACACACGTACATGTATATACTGTATACACAAGTACATGTATATACTGTATACACATGTGTATGTATATACTGTATACACATGTACATGTATATACTGTATACACATGTACATGTATATACTGTATACACGTGTGTATGTATATACTGTATACACACGTACATGTATATACTGTATACACATGTGTATGTATATACATGTACACACATGTACATGTATATACTATATACACGTACATATACTATATACACATGTACATGTACATACACACACGTACATGTATATACTGTATACACGTGTGTATGTATATACTGTATACACACACGTACATGTATATACTGTATACACATGTACATGTATATACTGTATACACGTGTGTATGTATATACTGTATACACACGTACATGTATATACTATATACACATGTACATGTATATACACACACGTACATGTATATACTGTATACACATGTGTATGTATATACCGTATACACATGTACATGTGTACATTTATGTCTATTTTAGAATATATCAGTATTTGATATGTATATGATTGTTTTTATACTTTTTTATTGTTTTATTTTTGTAAAGCACTTTGTAAATATAAATGCTATATCATTTATATCATATCTATTTTATATTTACTGTTACCATTTTACTTAATAACTGTAATCCAGGCGGCATCACGTTCCTTTCGAAATGTATTTGACAACACAAATTAGAAGTATATAAAGGTCGCTGTTAGGTTGAGCATACACCTCCGTCCCCTCCACCTCCAGGCTGCCAGAGTAAAGTCAATAATATCACGCTGCAAAATACTGTTATAATAACGCTGCATTTCATTTGCATTTTGGCTGGAGAATGAAATGTCTTTGCTCATAAAGGAGCTCCGTCTTCCATTATTGGACATTTGAAAAGAGGAGCAGGGTGATGAAAGTCCTCAGGCAGTTTATGTTCCACAACAGTGTACTGAGTGCAAAGTTAGCTTGGAAAGGCAGACATCTTAGCGCCTGGCAGCATCAGCCACTGACTTAATGACTGACTTTATTTTGTGCTACGGGGCAATAAAAGTCTTAATTATTGCCCCTTTAAGACGGAGGCCATATATCATCTCACTTTACAACACCTGTTCACTAACAGACTCTTCTCCAGTTGATTCTGTGCATTTTCACTCACTTTAACTTCACCAAAAGCCTGCTGGTTGTCTTTTACAGGCAAGATATTTTTACATTTAAACGAATGGAGGAACAATGCTTTCTGCTATTTTTCCTCTGCATCACAGCCTGCACACGTGAGGGCAGCATGTCACATGATTTAAATCAGTTCAGTTCCATATAATACCGTTTAGTTATAATATTTACTCTATAGTGTCTTGTGTCCAGATAAGATCCAGATGAGATTTATTGATCCCCTCTGTTGGTTTCCTGGGCTACATTTAGATCAGGGTCGGTCCTCCTCCAGTCCAGACGGAGGTGCTGATGCACCTGAAGCTACAGTTTAGCTAGCGAGCTAACAGCTATCCATAAGCTAACACATGGAACACTCAACAAACCCATGAGGGAATCGTATTCATGAACAACGAGTGCAACAAAAGTTTGATGACCAAAACATTTGATGTTTCTGTAATGGTTAATCCACCAGTATGTGCAAGCCAAGCTCTTTAATCAAAATGATATCTTTAATGCTAAAATATAATTATTGTTGTTATCCATGAATTCTCAAATTTACGGTTTTACAAAAAAGTAGTAAAGCACATTATTATTTTTTGACAGTTATTTACTTGCATTCCTGAACAGAAACATTTGTTTTGTGGTTGCGAGAATGCAAGCTGTTATCAGGGCCAAAGGAGGTCATACAGAATATTAAGATTTTTGGTTAATATATGCGAATAAGGACTAGTTAGTTGTTCCAGTTTGTTATTTGCCTAATAAATAACAACACAAGTTTTAGTTTGAAACTAGTTTTTGACAGATTTCTAAAATATTTGTGTTTTATCATTTTTATGACAGGTGGTCTAATAAATGTGTTAAGCACTGTATATATATAATATATATATAGCACTAAACCATAGCAGAAGTTATCTCAGGGCACTTTTTATATGAAGCAGGTCGAGACCGTCCTCTTTATAATATTATTACTTGGTGACAGCAACAAGGAAAAACTCCCTTTAACAGACAGAAACCTCGAGCAGAACCAGACTCTGAGTGGGGGGGGCATCGGCCTTATAATCAATTATTGAACGTATCACTACTTTATATACTGCTGGCTCAGTCTACAATAATACATCCTGATTTATTTGTTGAGCATATTTAGTTTTAATGCAAAGTAACTAAAGCTTTCAAATAAATGTCGTGGAGTAAAAAGTACAATATTTCCCTCTGAGATGAAGTCGAGTAAAAGTATTAAGTAGCAGACAATGGTACAAGTGCAGTACAGGACTTGTATGAGATGGGACGGAGCAGCTTTAACCTGTTTCTCTTCAAACCAATTTTCAGTGTTATATAACACAGGAGGAGCACAGTGAGATCAGTGCTGAAAATAGATCGGGAGCCTTGTGTGTAAAGTCTGCACGACACCTCAGTCTCCATGAAGGTGTACATTTAAAACTTCTCTAAAACAGCTCCATATATGGCACGACGAAGAGCATGGTTATGAAGGACGATAAAAATCCTTAAGATCATGATGCAGAGGCACTTTTATGAGACAATCTAGACATTTTATGCACTTTTATATCCAGGAGTGTTTTTATGATCAGCGTTAGATTTTATTCCATCTGAAGCTGCTACCGTCTCAAACATTCACTCATGTCTCTTGGCCTCGGAGCACAAAGCATATATAGTTCAAGCAGATTTTATCGCCTGCAGAAGGACAGAACCATCAGTCCACTCACCGTTGAAGCTGACGCTGCGGATGTACTTGAGTAGTTTCTTCCCTCCAGCCAGGTCCATCTCAGGGCAGATGCCGGAGTTCTCTGGGCACAGGTCCCTCTGCATGTTGTGGAGGGCGTGGGCCATGGCGTACACCGCATCGATCACAAACTGGACCTTACCCTCCTGCTCATACTTGGAATCAATGCTGATACGCTCCTGACCTGAGAGAGACGGGCGGAGAGAGGCGACGGTGACTCACATGACCCAGACTGAATATTTACAGGACAAACTGTCTCTGTCCGGTGGACGACTGAAACATGGGTCGCCATGAATATGTTGCACAGACATTCGTGTTCCCAGAGGATGAATCCTATCGACTTCGGTTTGGTTTCGATGTCATTTTATTGTCAGATGAAATGGTAATGTTGTAAATATATTGTTTACTGTAGTGTACCTGTAAACACATCATCAGATCAGATCACATGTATTTTATTAGAATATGGACTAATATGGTATTAGTTGTCAAAACACTTTTCTATTCTCCCACAATGCAATGCACAAAGGAAGTGGAGTTAAGTATCTTCACTTCTTGTATACTAACTGAAAAACTGAAAAATACTGTTTACAGCAAATTAGCAACTTCAGATCGTGCAAGTTGAAAAGCTAAAAGTACAGGACATACGGGATTTATCGTTGTTAATATTAACACTCATGTCGTGAAGCGTCAGTTGGGTGTCTGCAGAGAAAGACCCTCTGCACAGCAAGGCGACACAGTCCAGACTACGTCCTGGCTCACAGGACGTAGTCTGCCATTGGCCGACTATCTCGGTCCGACACTATTTAACAAGAGCACCGTCGCTGCATCCTGGGATCAGCCGCCAAAGACGCTCGTGATTGGTTTAAAGAAATACTAACAAGCCAGAGCGTTTTGCCCCATCCCAGAATGATGACGAGTTGAGCCGGACCTGTGCGGAGGCAGGTCGAGCTATGGCAGACTATAAACAGTATAGTTTATAGATGTGTGTGTTTCTCTCTGTGCCGTTTTGTTGGCTGACTCACAGCATTAACATTAACTAGCTACAGCTGATAGCATCAGTCAGCATACTGACTCGACTTATATCTCACACGAACCAGATTCTCTGTTTGTCACAAAAAGTCTCTCTGTTCAGAAAGACTTACGGTAAAGTACAAGTACCTCAAAACTGAGTAAAAATACTTTGCACCGCAGCTCAGGTTTGTCCTGTCTGTTATAACTGATCACATAATGCAGCCGGGATATTATTTGTATAACAATAATAGAAGTGAACGTGTTCCACTGCAGTTTTCTTTCCTCAGATTAATGACGTTGATGTATTCTTCTGTGTAAAAGTGAAACATTTAGAAATGATTGTAAGTGATGTCAGTGAAGCGGAGCATGGAGAGACGGCGGCCGCTACCGCTTCCCATTAAAGCTCTCATGTGAGTGCTGTTCTCCTGGTTGGTGGTGAAGCCTGAGGGAGCGAAACCTGAGCCTGTCTCAGCAGAAAAGACGAGTGTGTCCAAAGTTATTTGCTCCCAAAACAGCAGCAGTTTGCATTCATTTAGAGCACGATAACAGGATTACGGTGACTGCTGTGTCAGTCTGCCTATAAAATGGAAGTATATTGGCCTTCTATTAACTGCTGGATGGGGGCTGCACATGTGGTCCCTGCTGATATGATGGAGGTGCCTCTCAGACTACAGACACTCATTCAAATATGTTGCTTCAAATGTTAAATATGTTTGTTTAAATCAAAGTGATCAGTAATTGATCTCAGTTACATCTACCACTGAATATGACAGTCACACCTGCTAAAGTTACTTTTTCTACAACAGGAAGTGAAGTGATGGCTTCTTCCAGGTCAGTAAAAAGGTTAGAAATGCGCTGGCTGATATTATCTAAATGAAGTTAAACAGGTGGTGATTTCCTGCTGGTGCCAGTCGAGGCTTAATGATCTATTGGTGGAGCTGTGGGAAGATTGCAAAGATTGCAGACAGGCGACAGACAGGCGACAGACAGGGAACGTGGCAAATGTCTACAAAAAGTCTGAAGGAAGCTCCTTTTTGATTTTTTACACTGTCAAGGCCGGGCACCAGGGTCCTCCTCTGACCGCTAACCGGCTAGCATCGCTAACAACCGGCGAACAACAGGAGAAGTTAAATTAAGGAGATCACACAGGATTTTATCTGTCAAACGTCTGGTCGTCTCTTGGGGGGTCTATGGCCCCGCGATGCTGCGGTGGGGCTACATGTTAGCCCACCTGATTACATCCACTTTGTTTGTACAACTTCACAATTTGCTTAGAATCAGATGAGGCAGAGATAGTTTACATCATTAAAAAGAAAAAGAAAGACGCTTCTGAGCTGATTAAGTTTCCTAAATACACGTGATGACTATGAGAGCAATAGATGCAAATACATTCAGACAATCACAAAGACAGTGGGGGAGATTGTAGCTTAGTGAAATCGTAACAAATATTGTGATGCACAATTTTTTAGAATTGTTCTCATGGTGTTTCTTGAGACTGGTGGAAAAATTATGCAGCAAAATGCAAAATAACTAAAGCAGTTTAAATGCCAGCAGCTGCAGGGCCTCAGTTACAGAACATGTAAAAAAAAAAGACTCCAAAGACTTTGATATTTTATACTTTAAAAGAGGACAGACTTTCTTCTGTGGCGTCATTGTGCTCCTAGTTTCTTCTTCAAATTTGAATTTATTACATTACGGTATGGTTTATGCAGATTTTTCATACTTCTGAAAAAAAGGGTTACACTGTTTAAGTTCACTTCATTTAGTAATTTCCTGAGAGTGTGACTGTCAGGTTTATCTGAGCAGTTCAAAGAGGAATATTTCTGCTTTACATTGGATATCTCATCTATATATATCTCATCTATATATACAGTATATATATATATATATATATATATATATATATATATATATATATATATATATATATATATGTTTGTTTTATAGGGAACATGGTTCATAAACAACTGAGATTAAATGGACTCAAAATGCAGATGTGAGCTTTGTTTCTGTGCTTCACTTAAAAATCTTCAGTCTTTACAAAATGCATTCATCAATACTCATTTAAAACTTGGCTTGGGGAATCTGCCCCCCCCCCCCCCCGAAAACAACAATCATATAGTCTATGTATGTATGTGCAGCTTCTCTAACGGTGTTGGGTGTTAAGAGTGCGTGACTTTAAGGTTATAATCATATTATATAAATATATTACAATAAAAGTTTTTAAATCTAAACACATTTTTGATGCTGTTTGTGATGCATTGTTACAATAACAGCAATTTAATAAATTTGCATTCTGTAACTGCCTCTGTATATAGTAGGTTTTATTGATAGTGGCGGAGTCCGCCATTCCCGTGTTGGATTCAAATTGCCTTCACATGTGCAAGTGATTGACAGGAAATGATGCAGCATGAAATCCACTGTTTGCTGCCGTATCAGCACTGGACTCAATTACTGCTAATACTACATAAATATATACTGTATATATCGTTTTACAGATCGCTTCCAGGATCACTTCGGCAGATGTAATAGCAGTTTAGCTTATATCACACCATTATATCATAAAATTGTGCGGTTGGCCTAATTGCTTTCACAGGTAAAGTACAAATTTGTCTTTGAGTACAGTACTTGAGTGAATGTACTTAGTTACATTCCACCACTGAAAATGATGAATTATTTCAGTATGAAAAGGAGATAAATTACGCCTAAAAAACGCTACATTTGGTTTTGACTCAAACCTCTGCAGCTAAAGACTGTGCAAACCCCATCCACATCTCCATGGCAGCGCTCCCTGTGATCTGCTGAATACCCAACAGGCCTTTCAAAGTTAATTAGTAAGCATTGTTGGTGTTTCACAGAGAGAGAGTAAGAAGACAAAGCAGTGAGCAGCACACGCATGTTTCTGAGTGCCACTAAATGATCGCTGGTGTTTGGCGGCTTGCAGGAAAGCAGCAGCATCGGAGCAAATATATGAGTTCATTATGAGCATGTGTGCATGTGAGAGAGAGAGAGCAGCAGAGGCTGCTGGGATATATTCGATTCACCCCATTAACTTTCCTGTGTGTCTCTTCCCTTTTTGCAGTTTTCATTTGCTGTCATGCTACAGTATCTCTTCATGGCGCTCCCTCCCTGCCTCATGCAGTCTCTTTCCATTGTGTCTTCCTCTTTCTATATTTATCATAAACAAGGATTCCTTTCGGCTCTGAAGCTAACGTGTCAGTATGATGGTGCCTGTTATTTACTGAAGCTAAACTCTGAATGTCTCCCATCAACACTGTCATGTAATGAATGTCTCACTCAGCACTGTTTCAGCTCACGATGACACGGCTGATGTGTGTGGATGAACAGAGGACACACACACATCCTCTGAGCTGAACGACTGGGAAGTGTTTGTTTTTAGCTAATCCCGCTGACGTGGACACTTTCTCATCTATAACTGACAACTTGCTCCATCAACGTGATCCCCTCTGCACTCGACAGACAGTTCTGTCACAGGAAGCTAGAGGCTGTGAAATTCCTCCTTACAGGACCAAACCTCCACCCTCCAGCTCTGTATATTTTCTTTGACCAATGTCCAGACCAAAAGTCCTTGAGAGGTTTGTCCTTTCTCTCTCTCAGCTGCTCCTCTTCTTCGTTTTTAAAAGTATGTTTTTATAAAACGCTTTGGGGTCTTAAATGACCTACAGTAGACCTCGACACACTGATTAAGCCCTTTCAGAATACAGTTGGGTAAAATGGCTGCAGGCCTCGACCGGTTTACCTTCTATCTTAATAACAGAACATTTAGTCAATGTGGATCATCCTCATCCTCCTTAGCTCCATCTCCTCCCTCAAGGCTGCATCTCAGGCCTCGTCCTTTCTCTCTACATTCTTCCTCTTGGTCAAATCAGTCAAAAGGACCTTTCACTGTGATGTGAAAACATACCACGTATGTCTTTAATCAACCCTAATGTCAGACAGGAACATCGATGTGACAATCAATGCCAGTATTTCTAAGGGTCTTTCTTTCTGTACAGTGTCTTGACACAGATCAACTAGTTAAGGTTAGGGAAAGATCGGGGTTATGGCAAATAAATGATGGTTTAGGATTGAAATGATTTTGATCCATTCGGTCCAATAACATCAGGAAAATCTAGTGTGTGGAGAAAGAAAGCATCTTTAAGTTCTGTTTAGTTATTAACCAAAACAAAATATGTGAAAACATTATAATTATGTGAGAGTGAGTTTACAGACAAATAGCATACAGACAAATATGTCGTGTTCAGCCTCGTTAACGGACAGTCTGTATCACTGAATAAACTATGGACATTTCTTAAATAATCACATACGAACTGAATTATGTATGTTAACACCCCCCCCCCCACCCCCCAACAAACAAATCCCAGTTTAACCTCTGCACACAGAGAAGGAGCCACAGTTTCCTCCAGAATCGCTGAGTCCTCTGGGGACAGCTATGACTATGTCTTCCAGAGTTACACTGAAGCTACCGGCTTCCTGGATCCACAAGCAACATTTAGGCCGAGCAAACTGTATTCTGTCATATTTGTCTTTTGAGACAACACATGCTTCCTGATGTATGGTGGCTATGAGGGACACACCAGGGCTCCTCGCGAGGGACACACCAGGTCTCCTCACGGGGGACACACCAGGTCTCCTCACGATGGACACACCAGGTCTCCTCACGATGGACACACCAGGTCTCCTCACGGGGGACACACCAGGTCTCCCACACCAGGTGTCCTCATGGGGGACACACCAGGTCTCGACACACGGGGGACACTCCAGGTCTCCCACACCAGGTCTCCTCACGGGGGACACTCCAGGTCTCCCACACCAGGTCTCCTCACGGGGGACACACCAGGTCTCCTCACGGGGGACACACCAGGTCTCCTCACGATGGACACACCAGGGCTCCTTGCGGGGGACACACCAGGTCTCCTCACGGGGGACACTCCAGGTCTCCCACACCAGGTCTCCTCACGGGGGACACACCAGGTTTCCTCACGATGGACACACCAGGTCTCCTCACGGGGGACACACCAGGTCTCCTCACAGGGGACACACCAGGTCTCCTCATGATGGACACACCAGGTCTCCTCACGGGGGACACTCCAGGTCTCCCACACCAGGTCTCCTCACGGGGGACACACCAGGTCTCCTCACAGGGGACACACCAGGTCTCCTCATGATGGACACACCAGGTCTCCTCACGGGGGACACTCCAGGCCTCCCACACCAGGTCTCCTCACGGGGGACACACCAGGTCTCCTCACGGGGGACACACCAGGTCTCCTCACAGGGGACACACCAGGTCTCCTCACGATGGACACACCAGGTCTCCTCACGGGGGACACACCAGGTCTCCTCACGGGGGACACACCAGGTCTCCTCACAGGGGACACACCAGGTCTCCTCACGATGGACACACCAGGTCTCCTCACGGGGGACACTCCAGGCCTCCCACACCAGGTCTCCTCACGGGGGACACACCAGGTCTCCTCACAGGGGACACACCAGGTCTCCTCACGTGGGACACACCAGGTCTCCTCACGGGGGACACCCCAGGTCTCCTCATGACACTGGGTTTTCCGCTGGTTTGTGTCTGAACAGTGTTACAGTGAGAACTGTACCTGGTAACCCAGCGATGATGACATCAGCTTCCTGTTTGTGTTTATTGCAGTGGGTGAATATTTTCTGTACTCACTGTACACAAACACACACACACATTTTGGCCAGTTGAAATATTCTCAGCCAGCAGTGTTCTGGTGTCAGTGGATCGTTTCGTCTGTTGGTGAGCTGACTGATCTTTATTAACTCGCTGCCATCAAAAATATGCTTTTTAAAGGTCCTTTAAAGTTCCTGATGCGATGAGGCTCACTACCTGCACTGAGAAGCTGCTTTCTCTTCACTGTTACACCTTTGATTTATAAACTATTATGAAATGTTGAAAAGCAAAGAAGAGGGCTTACTGTACTTAATCACTAAAGCGCACTATTCGTTAACCATGTAGAAAGTCAGCTTAATGAAGTATACATATGTCATATGTATTATAGGCAGGAGAATCATGTAAATCAACACTGCACATCATTTATTTTGTTTATTATTGTGTTGCATTGCAAACACTGAGTTTCCATCCTAGAATCTAAGGTCAGGGAAAGCTCCAATTATACAGGATTAATCTTACAGACAATATTTATTCCCTCAGCTGGTGACGACGGCAGTCAGTGTATTTTTAGAGCGCTTGTTTGCACAACAAAATGATCCGCATACATTTCTGTATGAAAAAGACAAAGACTTACTGTAGCTCAAGCAACCAAAATGCAAAACGAAAGGCAGAAAAAAGCAGATTACTTCTGCAGAACAATCTCAGTGTATGTTTATTTCTGTGTTTCTGTTTACATCAACATGCCTTGTAAACTGAAGAGCGCAAAGTCCCTCAACGGCAGTCGTTTGTGAGACGCTGGAAACAAGGTAACCCTAACCCTAACAAACTGTGTTTTGTCTTCTTCTGCTGCGTGGTCTGCGTGGTGTTTCTAATGTGCATATTGTCAGGTCATCATTTTAAGACAGATACCTGCATCACATGTATCTCAGACCCTCCCTCCCTCTCACAGTTCCAGGTACTCCAGGATTTGCTCTAAAATGAAGCACAATCTGAAGAATGTGAGAATGTACTGTAGCATCACCGTGCTTGGATAATGCTTGTAACAATGGCAGCATTGTGTGAGAGAGTGGGATCTGTACGGCTGAGCAAAAGAGATAGACAGCGTGTGGATCGACATGTGAAGGCTGGTATAAATGGAATGAGGTCAAACTTGAATGCAGAGCAGAAACACACAGTGGGACAGATTCACTGCGGCTTTGAAAAGCAGATGTGACACATGAGGTGTGTTTGTGAGTGTTTGGAAGGTGCATCTGCAATGCATGTAAGAGGAGACGGAGGCCGATGGTGTATTTCGCTGGAGTTACTAAGGTGCCGCGATGTGTGACAGCTGATCGGAGCTGCTGCCGGAGACGTCGGTCATGTTAACCGGTGAAGTTGACGTCAGCTGAACATGAGAAGCTGCTTCCTGAGTGTTTTCGTACTCTGAGCTTTGCTAATGAGGAGGAGGGAGTCAGGGTCAGAGCTTAGCAAATGATTTTACACATTCACACGCTCTAATTTCACTACATGTTGCACGCTAGGCTGTCGTTAAGGAGAGCAGCTCTGCATCGAGCCATGACAATATGGCGGATCGGCCCGAACACGGTCACACTGCAAAGATATCTGTGACCGACTGCGCTGAGTCACTTATCAAAAGATAAAAAAACTGATGCTATTCTGTGACGAAATCTAGATTATCTAGAAATAAAATAGAGCTATAATTAAAACGTACGGGGAGTCGTGGGTTGTGTTTGATAAAACTGCACCATTTATTAATACATGTCACCTCAGTATTTTACTGAAACGTCAGCTGAGAATAGAAATGAGCTGATACACTTACTGCTTGTGATTCAAACGCACTATTTTGCATTATATAAACGAATGCAAAGGAATTCAGTGAAGATACAATCCACATTCTGGGAATCCAAAAATAGTTTTCTCTCATTTATTTTAATTCTAAGCTGTTGGAGCCACAGCAGTAGATATATGTACAGAAGTCTGAGACCACATTGAAAATCTCAAATATTTTCACATAAATCTGGAAATAATCACAAAGTTTGAGGATTCAGAAACATTTAGAAGCACATGAAGTTATGACATGTAAAATGAAGAAGAAATATTTTGATTCTGCACTATTTTTATGTCGGCAATCAAATGTAAGTAAATTTGTGGCATCGAACAACTGAACTCCTTCGTCCAAAAGGTCAGATGTCTTTGAGTTGTGTCCGTCCATCGAAGCATGCGTTCAGATGACTCTAAGGTGGATCTGATCTCCTCATCGGAGGCTCGTTCAATGACCTCAGCTTGCAGCCGGTGTTCACCTGTTCTAAATATGGCTGCGCCTCAAGTTTCCAGCAGGTCATTGCTCACTAAGCAGCATTGTGATAGTGGGAAACATGGCACCAGGACCCCAAACACACCTCAAAGCTTTGCAAGAACTACTTGAAGACCAAAGAAGACCAAGGAGTCCTGACTGTCATGGACTTTCCTCCACAGTCACCTGGCCTCAACCCCATTGAACTATTTATGGGGGGGCACTTGAAGACCCAGAAAGCCAAGCCTTCTGTGACATCATAAGAAGCCCTCTGGAACATTGTCAGGTCATGCTGGGATAACATGGGTCATCAGGTTTGGCACAAAGCTGTGGAGTCCATGCTGTCATTAAAGCAAAAGGGGGACATACCAAAGACTCTCTGAAATCCCTGAACATGTTCAACTTTTCACTCCTGTTGTTGAGCTGATATTATCATTTGTAATGAAAACAATTGTATTACATTCAAACAAATGCAAAATAGAAGAATCTCGACTAGTGGTCTGAGACTTTTGGACCCCTCTGTATATATATATTTACTTTATGCATGCCACATAAATGATCATAACCTGCTAACAGTAAAGCATGAGGTATTATAAAGTACACAGTGAAGGTAGAGAATAGTGTATAGAGGGAATCAGAAAGTAAACCAGCCTATTTATTTCATTGTTAGTGAATAACACTAGATGACTGTAGTGAAAGTAAATTGTTTGCTGAACAATATTTTATATTATAGGCTGGAATGAATGTGGCAGCGAAGCTACCTGCATTTACATTCAATTCAACTTCACTCAGAAGTTTCACCCTCCATCAAACAGGTTGAATGAAAATGGCCTCGCGAGGTGCAACAAAGAAAATGAAAAACAAGAAAAGAAATAAATAAAAAAGCAGAGCTGAAGCGACGTTTGTTATGCTCTTTATTTGTCTTTGGTGTGCAGTCTCATAAATAACTAATGAGAGGAAATAAAATGGAAGAGGCAGTTTGGCTGAGGATGAGTGAAACACAGACGGAGACATGCTATCAATACCGCTCCCAAATAATCTCATTACAGGCAGAGGAGCAGCCGAGCTAGCCAGGCGGCTAATAGCACGACATCAGGAGCCTGTTAGCACGACAAATCACAGCTCCAACAGGGAGCTCCAACGGACTGACTCATTTCAAGACTGAATATTATTATTGTGCTGCAGACTCATGTTTTACCACACAGCCTTTACACTCATCCTCACCTTCCTGTGATATCTTCATCTTTAGGGGAGCCAACTCTTTGTCAAACACCACAAACTAACGCCGATCATGATGTTGGGAGGAGAAGTATTCATCAGGTCTATAATGTTAGTCTAGACTAGTGCTGACCAAAGCTGTGCTTCCTGTGTTGTAAACTAGCCTCCATCACTGCTGCGGTGCCTCACTTGTAAGTCATAATGTAATGTATGTAAAGGATTCTTTATATGTTGAAATATCCCCAGTAACTGCCATTAAAATAAAGTTTCTAATCTAAGGCATCTTTTCTGTTCTGTGCTGTTATCAGCTGCTCCAACAACAAACTGACGCTTTGGATAAAACAGAAAGTAAAGTGTTAGCTTGATGCTAATGTTTCCCACATTCCACCCTTACAGCATTATGTTTCACATGTTTATTACATTATGTATTATATACAGTATGTATAAATTGCAAGTTTGATGATTTATACAGAGCCCCCCTGGGGCTCAGCTGGGAGGAGGAGAGGGAGCGCGGTTTATATGACTTCTTTCTTCAGAGAACAAAGAATGGAGCTTTTCGATGGCGACTGCTCCCGTCAAGTGAGCTAAATCGAATGTCTGTATATTTAAGGGGCTCCGTAGACTTTTGATTAAAAGCTAGCAAGCAATGAAAGCGAGTTACACATCAGCACATTCATCGCAGTTTCACATCCAGACTGTGGAGGTCGGACAAAAGCGCTGGCGGTGTTGCTTCGGAGCTCAATAAAACAGATCCGTCTGTATTTGAGTGTTGCATTGTGGGTTGTTTGTAGCCTTAATGTTGCTAGGCTACTGAGTTTGTTAGAGTCAGTCGGATCCAAAAGTGTTTCTCTGGCCCAGTTTAACCTGCAGTGCAGAGTCAGACGGCCTGTATGTATTATGTCAAATTCCCTCGAAAGCGTCTCCTGATGTCTTTACTGCAGAAAAGGAGCATCTGTCAAACGGTGAAGAATTATCTGTGTCACAAGATGTCATGATGAGGAGCTCAAACAGTCTAAAATATGCAAACAGCCGGAGGAGAGTGAGTTAGCGACTGACAGACAAGTTACGCAAATGTGGGATTCACGTTCTGCTGTTTCATGTTTCACTTTTGCAAGAGAGACGGCTTCAAGGACGACGGCTCTCTCCTCATCGGACTGCAAATAGGACTTCCTCAGCAATAATAACGGCATGTAATTTGGTGGAAAGTCAGGACGAACTGCAGCTTTGGGTGTAGACAGTGCCACCATGTGGCCAATTAAAAACAACTACATAAGTTGTGAAATGTGTTGTGTAGAAGCAAACTTGCCACATGCACTCTGTGACAAAGATCATTTCCTGTCACACACTTTGACCCCTGTGACTCCTGCATGAGCATGTGAGAGACATCATTTTTGAACGCGACACGTCCACACGTAACATCCACGTATTCCCACCACGACTTCTCATCAGTGCAGGAGGATACACTTTATAGGTCATTGCTCCTGAGCCGTGAGTTTCCAGCGTTTGAGCATAAATGTAAATTCAGTCGACTCTGCACAGCACACGATGCCTGTGGTGAATAAAAATGAAACGTGACTGAAAATGAACAAAAATAAAACTCAGTTTTGAAGACACAATAACCTGGATGCACTCTAAACATCCAGCACGGAAATACAATCTGGTGTAACACCAGCAGCAGATGTTCACTTAACAACTGGCTCCCTTTGCTCTCAGCACCATGTTACCCTTAATAACAGCCAGTAACAGCCACGCCATCTGCTTAAAAGACTGACTCCTGCTGACCCGTGCCTGCCTTGTGCCGTGACATTGTTTTAGTTAAACTGCGAGAGAAGCAGACTGTTCTCAGCTCAGCTATCATCGGGCTCTCTGCACCGACAGCACCAATTATTACTCCGGGTATCTGCTGCCATGTGGCTGCCTGACTGCAGTCTCTAACCCCTCTCTATTTCCTTGCCTGTGGCAAAGAGACCAAGAGCTCAATGTTATCTCCTGAATAGGAGTCCCTCAGTCCCCCTCTCCTCTCTGACCGGCTCATATCTCCCTTTCACTCTCTAACACACTAAACTGGACGCCCATCGGACCCCAGTGGCATCATTTTATCTTGGCTCCAGCCTCCAAAGCAGAGTCGCTGCTCCTCACTGCCCCCTGATACTGTATGTGTGTAAACTGCCCTCACACCCTGTCTGCAGGCTATTAGGCCCTTCTCCACTGCAGGAACCACCTGTAACGACAGGGCTACATGTGTATCTGTTGTCTCTGGTTCTGCTTTATTTCCTGGTTTCCAGGTTCCTGAGCCTGAACTGATCAGGAGGTGAGACTAAATCCAAGTTCAGAGGAAAGAACTGCAACAGCTGGACGACGAAAACATTCTGGTTTATCAAAGTAGAAACACGAGGCAGAACCTTGAACCTAGAGCTTATGGTTTCAGGTCAGGGGTCATTTGGTTCCATAGTGGACTAGCGCTGTATGGCTTCATTAAGGCCGTTTCAGCCACTAATTTCAGCCAATTATCGTTTGTATTAGTGGCAACTAGAAACCAGCTGTTTCAGAGTCAGAGAGTTACTGTGCTAATGAGTAAATCTACAAATCAGAGAACAGGATTAAGTGATCTGAATCTTTTTTTTCCCACCAATCTTGCTTCAGAATGACACCATTTTAACCAGATGTCACAGTAATTTTAGCCCCCCCCTTACAGTTTTGGTAAATGGGTTGATAACACAAATAATTGCCCCAGTTGTTGTGGTGAGATTATGTTTGGGGTCATCAGTAAAAAGAAACAGGTCAGTATCTGCTGTGCATCGTCCCCTCCCTCCATTTACAGAAGAACGGGAAGGTTTTGCCCTGAGCTGTGTCTGTCAGGATCAGTATGGAGGAGGTTCCAATCCGTTGGTCTGTTATCTAAAGTAATAGTTTACTTTTAATTACAAGCCAAAGACAAATGTGAAATAACTGGCTTATAACACACTATAATATAGTTGTAATCAGCTATAAGGACATTTAAAGTGCTTCTAATGTCTCCTATGAAGACACAGCTGTGTTTTATGATATTGTCATACAGCCGCCTCCACTGATGGCTGTCCTCAGGAGGAGTTACAGCTACAACATTAATAAGCACTCACACCAACATTATAGTGTGTTATAAACCATTTAAAGTAAAGGTTTGATCTTTTCTCTAGTTATTGTTTCCATGTCAGATGCTGCTTGGGAGCAGATGGGTGCAGACTATAACCTGGTGTATCGCATATTTTACAAATCTGACTGTCCTGACTGCATCCTGCTGGATATTTAAATGATTTCATATTTGAGGTCTTTAATCCCTGACAGCTGATGCAATAAACACAATCATGCAGTACAAAATATCATCATATTGGCAAATATAATCACTTTGATCTTTTCAAACGGATAACGCAGCAACATAAAGCCCCCCAGCGTGACTAATGGTCCATTGTACAGTAACCACCTCCTCCAAACAAACCAGAGGCCTTCATGCTAACGCTGCGCTCATAGACTGTCCTTTACTGAGACTATGGACATGACGGTGATGCATCACCAGGATACATAAAACAGCATTGTTGAGGGCGGCGTGTTTATTTTCTACAACGCTTGTAAAGACATGTGGACTGTAGTTGAGGTGGGACACGTCCATCCATTCATCGTGCTCAGGGCCACAGAGGGCTGGAGATTATCCCAGCATGCACTGTGAGAGAGGCAGGGTACACCACAGGGCTAACACACACTCAGATTCACACCTACACTTCAGTCTCTGTACTGTGGAAACCGGGGTGATGGGGGGGGGGATTCAAATCCAGGACCTTCCTGCTGTAAGCAGCCAGTTTAGACTTTGGCAGTAAAGAAATGAAATCCGTTGCCATCGAACATTTTACTGATAGCTGCGGCAGATTTTGTTTTGTCATTATGTTGATAAAAATACATTTTGAAAACCAAGGACTTCTGGAACAAACACATCTTGCTTCTCCGCCTCACATCTCAAGATTTACAAGCGAAAATAATAAGAACTTTATTAGAACAGCTTCTAATAAACAACAAAATACCAGATGGTGAATTAACTCTCACCACTCGTTGATCTGGCCACCAAACAACTTCTTGATTTGTCACATGGAATAAAAACACTACATAACCTATTGAACAGGTCTGTTGTGTTCAATTTCCACTCTCTTCCATCTCAACCCACACAAACAGTCATCAGTGACTGTAGGCAGCGAACTGTCCTGATGATCACCACCCAAACTGCAGCTGAGCGTGTTGATTCATTCTCATTTCCACACAGACATGATGAGGGCAGAGACGTGGACCTTCTTGCTGTGGAGTGACAGCGCTCAGACTCTGCAACTGCATGTTTTATTCATGTGTTTCAGTGAACTCTGAGAATGCCAAAACACTGATTGGTCTCTGTCCATAACGAGCTGCCAGAGTCACAAGCATGGAAGTTACTTTTTGGCTTGCAGCATGTAGTTACAACTAAGCCAGAAAATAAGAGCAAATATCTAACAGGAACATTTAGTGAAGAGGTAAAGAAAAACTGATTAATCATTTTCCTTCTGTCTTTCAATGTGAGGCTCTTTTCTCAGGAACACTGCAGGCTATAAAGACTGGGATGAATGGGCCCACTGGGCACAGGCCTAGGGACCCGAGGGGTCAGGGGTCCCCTGGGCCAGAGCCTCTGTTTGAAGTGACAGAAGTAACAGGGCATATTTAAAAGTAGGGTTGCCCCTGTTAGTATTTTAATATTAAGTATCTGCCAACCAAATATTTGTCTTCTTCATACTGCAGCCTCTCTGCATCTCCACTATGAATACTGAAGTTCAGCAGCAGTTTGTCAACCAACAGCAGAATGTCAAAGAGACGCAAAACGACTACAAAGAGACACAAAACGACTACAAAGAGATGCAAAATGACTACAAAGAGACCCTCAACGACTACAAAGAGATGCAAAACGACTACAAAGAGACCCTCAACAACTACAAAGAGACGCAAAACGACTACAAAGATTCCCTCAACAACTACAAAGAGACGCAAAATGACTACAAAGAGATGCAAAATGACTACAAAGAGATGTAAAACGACTACAAAGAGACCCTCAACAACTACAAAGAGACGCAAAACGACTACAAAGAGATGCAAAACGACTACAAAGAGACGCAAAATGACTACAAAGAGACCCTCAACGACTACTAAGAGACGCAAACCGACTACAAAGACATGCAAAAAGGCTACAAGCAGGGTCCCATTGTCTCACAATCTGTCATGTATAAAATAACAAACCGCACCTGGAAATTCAGAATTATTGGTATTAATCAGCCTTCCTATCAGTATCAATACCCTGCAGACATTTCATTACTGCACAGAAATTGCGGATGTTACCTGGAGCAAGACACAGAAACCCTGGTGGTATGTGAAGGCCTGTAGCAGTGTGAGGTACACAGGGCCAGACTATTACTTGAAACAAGCAGAGCACTGCATTGATTTCACAAGGAACCCTGACCTCCTCTGAGTACCTTTCATTCTCATGCAGTGAGTTTGGTTGAATCTCTCCCTGCCTGAGTCTTTAGGGTAGTTTCATAGAATAAAGTCGTCTGCTGGTGCGTCTCGTCTCCTAGCCTGCTGCTTTGAGGGAGTCAATCATCCTGAAATGGCACAGAAGGCGTGTTCATTATGTAATTGAAGGTCTAGTTCTAGGGGGCACAGATGATCCCAGCTGCCTCTGTGGTTCGAATTATAATGTGCGGAGGGAGGGAAGTCACGGCAAAGAAGGGAGAACAAAGATTCACGGGGAAATGGGAAGAGTGACACTGCAAATTAATTTGGACTGTTTGTAAAATTCATATCTTGTCAATAATCGGACTGAGAGCAGATGAGAGAGGAGGGAGAGAAATCTAAAGAAAAATAAGGAAGACGAGATAATATGTTCTTTTGTGTCTTCAATCAATACTCTTAATAGAACAGGTTCATTAGTGTTCAGGGTCTGTTCACACTATCATATTGGGTCACTAATTGCTTTGCATTATTGATTGTAGACCAGAGAGACTCTGTTTACCATTGCAAATGCAGCAACACTTTCCCAACAACCTCCGCACGAAAACAGTCAATACGCAATGATAGTGTTCATTAGTTCAGTGATATTCACACTGTCTTTGGCTGAATCTTTCTTCTGTCTCGCTCAGTGCTGCAGTGGATTTCAATCTGTGAAATAACGTTTACGCATATTTCCACCTCTTCGCTCAAACTGGCCTCCGTCTCACAGCTTCTGGTGTAAATTTAAGGATTGCACGTTTTGTTCTCTGCTGGGACATCGAATCCTCATGTTAGCACCTTTGGATTCTGTTAACACGGAGAGACCATCAGCCCACCACCCAATTCAAAACAAAGGACCCTCGCGCTGAGTGGATAAAAACATAATGCATGAACATCTGTGTGCAGCGATGAGGAGGCTATGACCTTCCTCACAACACAGATGTCATGTGTCCATCATGTTCTCCACATGGTTCTCCATCGTCTGAGCTTCGACTGGAGCTCTTTAATGACGTCATCTCCTCATGTCCTCTTCTTCTTCTGTGGTGGTTTAAAGGCAGCGACTGGAGAATTAGCTCCACCAGCTGTTTATTAGCTCCACCTGCCGTTTATTAGCTCCAGCAGCTGTTTATTAGCTCGACCTGCTGTTTATTAGCTCCACCAGCGGTTTATCTCCATCAACCAGTGAACCCGTGTTCACACAGCAGGAGAAGATCGAAACAAGCAGTAAGTCACGTTTTATTTGGACAGTTTTCTGGAAAGTTTGCGCTACACTTGGATGAAACTTGGCTAGAAGGTGCAGCTGGTCAGGTGAGTCAGGTGAGTCAGGTGATGGAGAGACATGAACAAATTCTGAGAAGGCAGAAAAACTAGTTTCTTCAGGCATAAACTAATTTCACATCACAAAATTGAAGCCTGATCTTTTCTAGGGCGACTAACACGACACGACATGTAAATGAATGTTTCCTGATGCTGCTGCAGTAATGTTTGTAACATGGCAGATAGTTTCATGATCAATTGATTTTTTGAGTTTTTAGTTTTGTGCAAATCAATCTAGCAAATAGCAGATTAAGATTACATTATAATAATAATAAAAGAGTAATGCTCTGTGCTTTGCTGTCTGATCTTTGACTGGTGTGACCGGCCGTTTGGTCACACACACAAGAATAAAGGTACCTGTACACTTCCTGCTGCTCTCGTCTTTCTTGGAGGAGCTCATGAGTTTGCAGTTAAAGTTCTCCTCCCAGTATTCAGCGAACCACACATTCCTCCTGTTGTTCTCCAGAGTCCGTGAAGTGAAGTACGCATCGAACCCTGAAAGACAACGAACAACAGGTCAAGTAAACAAAAGAGGTTCATTCATTAGGCTTTAACAGTCAAATCAAGCCAGCACCGAATGTGACAGCAGCACTCGAGTGCGAAGAGTCGCAGCGAACCAGATGTGCTTCCTAATGACAGACTAAGTGTTTACCTGCTTATCTGCTCTGCACTTAAATCATCGCTTTTATGTAAAACATCTCTCAGAGCTCTCAGAGACAAGTTCATGTCTGTTGGCATCCAGACAAATAACAAGAGTAAACATCAGCAGAGAAATGACAAAGTAGGGTTTAAGAGCAATGCGCAGAGTCGGCCTTCCCAGCAACAAAGAAAGTTCCAAAATGTCTTCTCTCTCCGTCGTTAGACGTTCAAAGGAACCTCTGGCACTCTTGCCTGTAACGCTGCCTTGTGTGTCACTGCCTAAACATGTGCCAAGACAACAGTAAACCGTCGGATATGGTCATAAAATGTTTGGCAAGACATGAACATTTCAGAGGACTGAAAAGAAACTGAGCTCTGGATCAGCAGAAATAGCTCTAAACACATAACCTCTGCACAAATCACAATGGGCTCAGAAATGTAGAAGGTGGTGTGGAGGTTTCTAATCACATAAGTAAATTAAGAGATTATGGTTAACTATGACGAGAGACACAACTCAGAGCAAGAAACAAGTCGAGCCTTCAACAAATAACACAAACGATAAAATCATCAAAACAACAAGATCAGTCTGAAACTACAAAACCAGGTCTAACGTGGCCCCCCACACTGGAGGCTGGATTAGCTTTAACTTCATGCTGCAATGATTCTTCTATCCAACACAGCAAAATACATCCGCAACTCTTTCCTTTACTGGACGTCACGTCATGAGTTATGACCAAAGTGTTTCTGGGACAGGAGTTAAAGAAGAGCCCGAACAGTAATGAAGGACTCCTGACTCCTGATCCATGTTTGGTCTGGTTGGTAGCTTCGTCTCGTCCGCTCCATCATTCAGATCCTCACAGTCAGAACAGGAGTTATAAGGAGAGGAGTCCTTTATCTGAAGACCTGCACCTAATCACCCCCCTATTCTCTCTGTAAGTATTGTCCTCAAATGACAGGCAGCCGAGCGTCTCTCTCTGTCACTCAGACTGCTGAGACGTCCTTGACACCCTGTGATGATGTCACTGACGCATACATTTGAATAATTTCTGACAGGCTAAAATTAGGATGTTGACCTCTATAAGTTTCCCTGCATGGAGCTCCAAGTGAGCAGAGGTCTGTGAGGGAGGTGGTGGTGATGGGGGTTAAAGGCAGACATAAAAGGGAAGGATAGAATAGAGGACAAGAGAATAAAACTTGAAAGGACTCCATTACAGTGAGACCTAATTCATAATTCACTCAGTGATGTGATCTCGCTGTGAGACGGGCTGATAGCCTTTAGCACAGAGTGACTCTGGGAGAGGAGATATTGAGCTGCCTCCCCCTGCCAGCTCCAGATATTTTATCTGAGGGCATCTCGAGCGGACAGCTCTCATGGCCTGCGCCGATGTTTCCTAACAAACCGAGCGAGTCAGCGGCTTCCAACCCCCCACAGCCCCGTCGGAGGAGCTCAAGCCCCCCTTCACCAACACCAGCCATGATGCTCGGAACGAGTTCATTTCAGTCCATTTAAACTAGCTGTAATGATTTAAAGTCATCATCCATTACCTTTAGATAACTGTTCATTCATTACTTTAGCTATCCACTTCAAGCATTTAGCATTTAGCTAACAGTTTTAACCATTCAGTTTACTTCTTCTCGCAGTATTTGAAACGTGCATTCGTTACTTTTAGCCATGTATTTATCCATTAGCTTTAGCTAACTAGTTTTCACACACCCTCAATCACATCACACACTGTTAATGTTCAGTCAGTATCATCATCAGCACTAATGGAGGATTTTCTGCTCACTGTAGCTTCCTTCTGAGTGGAGCTTCAGTGCAACAGAAAGGCAGCGTGGATGTCAGATGTAGGGCAGCCATGATGGCTACCTCTCAAGATACTCTGACTCACGTGATTTTCTGTCTCTACGGGCTGAGAGGGACAGCTGTGCTGCTACCATCTATTTAGAGAATTTGTTTTTTGAGACGATGTAAACAGAAAAACTGATAGAGTGGGATACATGAAGGCTTATGCTTCAAATAACCTTAAACAGCAGGAGCACTGATGTGATTTTCACTCCTAAAGTTACTGTTCTTACTTACTGAACAGTCTTGGTGCATTTACTCTCCATGAGTTCTTCAACCGGCGTATTCTCTCCTCAAAGCTACATAGAACAAATGAATAGACATTAAATTGTGTCTGACTGAAGGGCAGATTATTCCTGCGGCATCTCCTCGCAGCTTGAAAGGAAGCTAAATTAGAAATGTCCTTGTAATTACTCTTTGGAAAGGAGCATTAGTGCAACTGTGTGCAGAGCATACATTGGAAAAAGTGGGGATTCAACAATAATTGCATCTGGATGTAACCTCAAGGGCAAACACGGTGTTTGATCTTAATTTATATGAATCCCTGATGGGACTTAGCCTACTTTATGGAGCATATAATGTCAGATCTTCAGGTCCTGAGGAGAAGCTGCAGTACCACTGAATACAATAACAGCCACCCCCACTACTGTTTGATAAACACAAAGAGTAGACTGTTTTATTGATGTGCTGCTCAGTAAAACAGCCCTTCTCCTGTTTAGTTATTCAGATTTCCCTACTGCCTGCATCAGAGAGGCTTCATGTTTGTGTCGGCATCCTTAGAATTGACTCATGCTTGTGTTTGCAACGTGCACAACCCTTATACTGAGCACCCACCAGCTAGACTCTTACCCAGCCTCCACCCGGCTTTCCCTGAACATAACCAAACCTTAACAGTAAGTGTGTTTCCATCCACCTGATTTTCAATTTGTGCATCAAAAACATGTTCCCTCTTGTCTGATGTGGGGAAGTTGGTGCCTGGATAAAAACCAAATGGCAACAGACTTAAATCCCTTCCAACTTCATTAAGTTTTGAAGTTTCCTTCAGTGTCCCAGTGATCCAGTGATAGTTGTTTCACTTAAAAGGCAGTGTGTCGTTGTGTAGAGCGCTGCGTTCATCACGGCAGCGCAGATCGAAAGAGAAGGAGAAAAGGTTTGATGCCAGATATCTGTGCAGAAAACGAAGGTTAGTGACTTCACCTCTCTGACTTTGTTTTGTAGTTCTTGTTCACTGAAAAATGTCAAACACTTTCTGGGTCAGGGGTTTCAGTGGCAGAGCGACGACTGCAAGACCAGAGTCTGAGATTTTCAGGGTCTGCTGCGGTTGGTGCAGCACAGCCACACTGTCACTGTTTGTGACAACAAGGTTAGAGCACATTGTGTTTTAGTTCTGAAGCAATGCAGCGTGAGAGCAGGTAGCAGTTTACCTCCAGCTGACGCAGAGCTGGAAACGAAAATCTCAACAGGTCGCTGATTTTAACCGAGAGCCGGACAAAGTGTTGATGTAAATATGACACAACAGTGAGAAATAACATAGTTGATAGTAAACACCAAACGAAAGGCTCTGAGCTCAGGTGGGAAACATTACATGACGTTATACTTCACATAAAGTACATCTTACAGGAGAAACATGGAAAAAGAGGCTGGACGCTGATGAAAATATACATTATATTTCCACATCCACCACATCTCTCTCTCACAGTTAAGCTTTACAAACACCTGTGAGCGCTTGGTCGACATTCTTTGCCCTGGGTTTTGGCTTGCAGGCGGTTACTGCCTCCCCTGTGGTTGGTGGAGGTTGTAACTACAACCTGAGAAGACTGCAGGCGAGACTGAGGGCAGGAAAATACTGAAACTAAAGGACAGTGATCTTTGTATAATGTTTATCTCTTATAAGATCTCTATCAATGAATATAATTATTAGACTATCATTAATGTGGAAAGCCTGACCACTTTCACAATAATTATTTGCTGGATCAACATAAATACATAAATGCAGGAAAAGGTATTCACATGTTTTCATCTTTTTTTCTCTCTTTGATTTGATAAGTGTTCCTCAACTAGTTTGAACCACAGCAGCCAATCAGGAGAGAGGATTTTATAGCTGACCTGTGTTGTGGATGCTCCTCTGCTTTGCCTTTACATTGCATGTCTACATGAACAGCTGATGAACACTTTTATTAAGACACACTCACCTGAAAGTCTTTCCTACAGCTGCCATTACATCACAACCTGATGTTTCAGACACATCACATTTGAGTGACACAGAGAGGAGCACATAAACCCATCTCCACCTGTTATTTCAAAGGTCTCATATCCAGACAAAATCCACATGAGACTGAGGACACATGCACTGTATGTGTCTCCCAACACAGCTTAGTGAAGCTGTTTGGTGAAGAAAACACCAGAAGAAGAAGAATTTCAGGATTCAATCCGTCTGAATGTTTGCCTTTCCACTGAGCTTTAGATGTGAGACATGAAGTGACTCTAGAAGTTACACTCTTACATCTCATAAAGATGAACATTGATTGATTTGTAACAAACAGACAAGAAGATGGAGGAGAGGAGAGGCAGCATACATACTGTACAGGGTTAGCATCAGGTCTGAAGTCAGACGTGCGTCTGCAGTGAAGCTGCCACTCTGACCCTGTGATTGCAACAACTAATCAGACTGTAATTTGCAGCGGAACATTTCCTGGCAGACGTCAGGTAATTGCAGCACATGCATAATGAAGAAGCCTTTGAAGAGAACCAGGGGGAGTTTCCTCTGAACTCTCTGCTGCTGAGCGATTGATTGAATGTAGCTGAGCTTAAATCTCTCTCTCTCACACACACACACACACACACACATCGTCTGCCTTTTAATGACGCCATTAATCGGCATCCCTCCCCGACTCCTCTTCAGCTCTGTCTCTTCTGTCAAGAGGGCTGTTCATGCTTTTAATTGGGACACAAACAACAACAAATGGTGACTTTAAAGCTTTGCTCTTCGATGCCGCATTGATGCTTTGACTGAAACTCTGTTGACAACCATTTCTTTTTTTAGAGAGAAAGGTGTGTTCAAGCCGGGAGGAACCAAACAAAGTTCACTTTTAAAGCTTTTCTGTGGTTTAGTGTGACACATCAGAACACAGCGACGTTAAAGTTCATACGAGAAATAATGAAGTGGAAAACAAATACAATTGGATAAATGTCAGTGATTATTCCCTGCTCCATCCTCCAGGAGTCACTCAGGGAGATCCACTGACTATTAGCACATCTGGATGGCAGCGAACATCCAAAATCTTTATCTGAGACGTTTTGTTCTGATACAGAAAACATGTCTCAACTAAAATAAGGCAACAAAGAGGATTTCAGTCCTTCTTAAGAGTCTCATGCTAGCAGCTCTGTGAAGCTGTATGTAGAGGTCCAAAACACTTTGAAGAAGAACTTTATTGGCAGACTGACTTAGACACAGCAGTGCTTTGAGCTAAATGCTAACATCTGCATGCTAACATCCTCACAATGACAATGCTACCATGCTGATGTTTAGCAGGTATAATATATGATAATCCATTATTAATCCCTCAGCGGAGACATTTGCAATGTTATAGCAGCATCAAATCAAGATTTAATAAATAAAAACGATAACGACCGCTATAAAAAACTATAGGAACAGTTATAAAAAGCACCAACTATAATTTAGACCTGATGATGGCGCTAGATGAAGAGTTATTACAGTTCATCCTGAGGGGACCATGAAGGTCAGAACCACATCTCATCGCAGTCCATCCAGCAGCTGAGGTCTAATAAACATGTTACAGTGAGGAAGTCACGGAGACACCCGACATGCTGCCAAGTGTAACAGGTTATTTCTGCTGGTGACACACCATCAACATTTTACCTTTGGAGTCAGCACTTTGAGTGTTTTAGATGACTTCCTATTTGTGGAGGTCTGACTCGAACTGGTGACCTTCCAACATAATTTTTCGCTCCCTGTCCTCCTCTTTCTTGTGTTTTTTTTTTACTGCTGCACCTAATGAAGTAAAACAACTTCAAGCGACGCTTCAGACTTGGAAAGGCAAAGTGTAGTTTCTCCCAGAAGAGAAGACCTTGTGAGGCGAGGTCACTCCTGGGCAGCAGCGATGTTCGGCTGGCGTGAGGCGGCGGTCCTGGAATAGGTTGTGACGTGTGTGCAGTTATCACTGCTGTGTAGCGACCTGCTCTGTTAGCTCTCTCACCTCCGGGCCAGAGGGCACTGTTAAACCACCTCCATGTCATCATAACCTCTGTGTGTGTGCGTCTCATCAGGTCCCTGCTAAAACACGATGCTTGCTGTGGCTAGCTTCGTCAGTCGCCATCTGGTGCTCATTGGCCGGTGTCTGAAGCCAACCTGTTTCCATTCTGCTGTCCAGCTCCACGCTCTGCAACCCAAAACTAACATGTAATGGTTTGAGCTAATGCAGGGTGTAACGTGCGTTTGGGGGGCGCTGCCCTTTAGCAGGAATTCAAAACACAACATTAGCAGGCAGGGTTGTTGTTCTCTGGCTGATGCTGACCTCTGAGCAGTTGTAGCAGAGCGGTTATAAAGACTTTTCTGATGCGTGTGAAAGACGTGGGCAGAAGACACTATTTGTGTTTATGTCAAGAAGATATCTGTATTCAGATTTATGCCAGAAGTGTTGGAAATCGTTACCTGCTGCCATTTTACTCGTGAGCGTGAGCTCAGTTCTACAACATAACGGAATATTTTAACCATGTGACTGAATTAAACCGAGTCTAAATAAAAGCTATAACTGTAGCTGTTACTCGTCTGGGTGGAGCTAACAAACCACGTCAGTCGGAGTTGCTTTGGGACATATGTGTGTTACTGTATGTGTAGTCTCTATAGCAGACCCTCTCCACACAGGTCCGCCTCAACCCATCGTCGTCCTGGGACAGAAGATAAAAACGCTCTGGCTTGTTTGTATTTCTTTAAACCAATCACAACCGTCTTGGGCGGCGCTGAGCCCAGGATGCAGCGACTGTGCCCCTGCAAAATAGTGTGTGGGGAGGCGAGCCCCGGCATTAAACTGGTTAAATCCCCGCTAAAGAAAACGCTGCATAAAATAGTAAATGATGTATGAGGTGATTTTCCAACTTGTACTGTTAAAAAAGAACAGAACTGGATCGTCGGTGTCCTGGAGGTGAAGCCTCTACTTCAGCTCTGGAGGAGCTCACTGGACCCGTTAAAACCACCGAAAACAGTAACGCACAGTTAGCTGAGGGGGGGCGCAGCAGCCCACGTCTGCTGAGCCAGACTAGTGTATGTGTTTCCCTGTACTGTTTGTCCCCTTTCTCCTCTCCTGCTCAGCTCTGCCCAGGTGTGCTACATGATTAACCAATGAGGTGCACCTGGCCTGGGCATGATGTGCTGAAAAGATCCCAAGCAGCATCAGAGGGGAGGGGCTCCTGGCGCGGGGACTGCTGGTCTTTGACTTTGTGCCTTTAGGTAGTCTTGATTCAGTGTCTTGGTTGTTTGTATGTATTTGTGTCGTACATGGCTTTGGTTGTTTTAAAGGTGTTTCTCTGTGGTTGACTGGGTCAGTGGGAGTGTTTGTTCGTCCCGTGGGGCCGCCTCAGGGTGGGACGTAACCGGAGGAGGCTCAAACTAATGTAAAGTTGGTCTGACGTGTCAAAAAGATATTAACCAAACTCTGTAATAACTATATATACAGCATCATTGTTATTATTATTTTTATCTTATATTATTGTTTGGTATTTTATTGCATTTTATTTTTTATTATTTAAATCTTTTTTCCTCCTGAACTGTTTTAATCCTGGTTCACCATGTAAAGCACTTTGTGCTATATATAAAAGTGCTATATGAATACAGTTTCTTCTTCTTATTATTATTATATTGTTATTAATAATTAGGAGAATCTGGGGAGTGTTGTTCGGTGTAGTTGTTCAATAGTTGTACCCCCGCTGCACACATCAGTCAGTGAGCTCACAGGAAGTGCCAGTTTACCCAGCATGACTTGCTGACAGTCTTAAGTGAATCTCAAATGCTCTTTCAGTTTCTGATCACTAAACCTTAAATCATCCATCAATACTAAACACACATTATCTCAGACTGAATACCATCACTCCGACTCACAGTTTCTAAATGAATCTATGTGTTGATGTGTGCAGCTGCTGTTTCACGATACGACGAATGTGAACATCATAATGAATCTAAGGAAGTCTTCGCTGAAGGCTCCTCTTGCTCATTGAAGTGTGCAGCTAGCATTTCTTCAAACACTCCCAGAGGCAGAAGCTGTAATCATCGGTAAGCACCAGCATGCCCCAGTGCTCCTGGTGTGAGCTTGAGTGTAGATGAGAGGCTGTGGTGTGTGTGTGTGTGTGGTCAGCAGTGTGTGTGTTTAAATGATCAAACCCTATTCATGAAAGAATATAGTGAATTGAGGAGACAGAGAGTGTCAGGTGGAGGAGGCAGCTGTGCTAACATGGGATACTCCACTTTGTTGAGAGTGCAGCGTTCATGTTGATGCACTGTGGGGGGGTGAGATTGTGTGTGTGTGTGTGTGTCTCCTGACTATGAATGTATAAATGCCTCTTCTTCTCTCTGTGTTTAGCCCTCAGTAAAGTCTGAGCTCCACCTTGTTGTCTCAGTGTGTCTCAGTGTGACAGCAGCTGCTGTCATGAACCTGATTTACGTTGATTTTGTCGACATATAGTTAAAATGCAGCAGCCTGTTGCTGGTCAATGCAGTAATCATCATTTGTGTTAACAGAACAACTTCATGTTGAATTCAGCTGCATTAAAACACAGTGATGGTGACCTGAACGCAGGTTTAACACTCAGCAGAGTGACAGACAACTTTCTGCGCCCTCTAATCTGCGTTGATCCCAATACAGGCATTAACCTGCATTTATGGGCGGGTTAGAGACACTGGCCTGTGACTGGAGAGCCGGGCTCTCAGTGAAGCTTCACTGAATTAATAACGTCACGACCATAAAATAATGATTTTTTTATAAATTTTATAATTTAATAATGATTCTGTCCGGCTGCAGGGATCACATTAACATTACAAAGGAAACATGAGGCGTTAGGGAACTGGGTGTTGAGACAAAGATGACTGTTGGACAGAAAAGTAAAAATGAGTCAATGCTTTAACATAAGACAATTTTAAAATTCTGAATGCAAACCATGATAGAAAACAGCACCAAACCTGTTCAATGTGTTTCATTTCCCTCATTTACCATTTTCCTTTCCTTTCTCTTGCTGGTTGTCTGCACTGCACTGATAATGGCCTCTCCTGGAGGGTTCTAGTCCAAGTTGTCATTGTATTGAGAAGAAGAAAAACGCAACAGGAAGGTGATTCATA
Organism: Enoplosus armatus; assembly: GCF_043641665.1. Lineage (NCBI taxonomy): Eukaryota > Metazoa > Chordata > Actinopteri > Centrarchiformes > Enoplosidae > Enoplosus > Enoplosus armatus. The sequence goes on along the minus strand of NC_092182.1, from coordinate 27,915,789 downwards.
GAATTACCAAAGCAGGTTTAAAACACAGTTTACTTGGATTTGGGTGTCTTCAGTTGTCCCTTATTTCACGATTCAAATAAAAACAACAATTTTCTGTCAGTATGACGTTGACCTAATCAACTTCTTCTTCAATGCTGACTCATTTTAAGACGGGTGGAGTGCACAGTCCTGTAAAACATGTATTTCATAACTGCTTCTGCTGCATTTGATCAGATAAACACAGATCCACACAGCTGATGTATTTATACCTGATACACAGACATTTCTCAGTACATAGTATTAAAGAGAAGGTGGTGAGGCGAGAGTTGTGATCCAAAGATCCAAACGTTGCACAGAGGTTTTGTGAAGTGTTTGGGGGAATCTAAAGTGGGTGCATATTTTTGTTCAGACAGCATTTGGTGCTGCAGGGTACGTGATTTATCTCTCAGGGTATGTGGTGCATGTGTTGCAGCATACAGAGCACTTGGAGTGGTGGGGGAATACACACAAAGGGGCACAAAGTGAAGGTATCACAGCGCCTGCCACCACGAGCCATGTCGCTCCCATTCACAGAGTGTTAGTCAAATGTTTTAAGAGGTTGTAGCGGTGTCTTTAAAATGAAAATAGAACTCACTCGCGGGCATTTTACCATCTTCCCTCATTTTATTTTTAACATAAACACTGTATCTGGAGGTGGAAGCCTGATCTGTAACACCTAGGAGATTTCTTTTCTTAGCAGGGTGCTAATGAAAGAGCCGGCGGAAACATTTCCACCCACGGCTCATTGAATGGAAAGACTCGAAGGCAGAAGTGCTCCTTCTGCTCCTTCAGGCTCAGCTAACACCGGCTGTAGGTCAGAGTTCATTTGAACTGCACAGCTAATATGTGCTTTGCAAACACGTATCATACGTGTCATGCTTGCACTGTTGGGTGGGTGTGTTTGCTCAGGGGCAGTTAAAGGCTACAGGGACTATATGAAAAGTGAGAGAAATCTAGTATCTTCAGCAGCTCAGGGGTTTTATTTCTCACTCAAGACTTGACTGTAGTCTCATGGGCGAGTCACAGGAAGAGTCCAGTCCTCTGTCTGTTTACAGCACAGAGCTGCTATCTGTATCTGTTCATGTCACAAAGGCTGGCAACAAAATAACATACTCTTTTCACCAAGTACCTCAGTAAATCCAGTAATAAAGCGCAGCATGTATTTAAAACACCCATCAACTGTAAGCAAAGCCAGGTGACTCCTAGAACTGCTACCTGAAAGATATCATCTGTCGTGGGACTGACACAGCGATGCTCCCCGCAGCAGAAATGAGATCTTGAACTCATACTGACAATCTGTGTTTTCTGGGATAAAATGTTTCCTGGTAGGACACAGCTCTTCTCTGCTGGACAGAATAGTCCAGAAAGTACAAAACAACAAGTAGCCAAACAAACAGAAGCCATGAGGGGTCACAGCCAAAGCTGGAGCAAAGCTCCGACTCTAATGGCCAAAATTACAACTAACTGCCAAGGGCTCAAGTAACAGCCAAAAGTGCTGCTGGGGCCACAGCCAGTAAACAAGTGAAAAAAGTCAATTACAGGCCCTTATTTAGCCGTGCCTTGAGTGGAGAAAACAATTGGAAAAAGTCATTTAATGCCCTTGTCTGAGATAAGACTAATCCTTAGTTTGAAAAGAAAACAGAGGCTTGTGAGGTGACAGTGGTTTCACACAGTGATTGAGAGGAGACATGTGGAAGCACAAAAACAAGTGATAAAAAGTTCAGTAAAGCTTCCGCTGAGGCTTCCCTTCATGAAGGAAACGAAGCCCCATCATCACCTTCTGTGGAAATATAATATCATATATAAATATTTAAAAAACAGTCCACTTATTATGCTGGTAAGACATATGAAGAGTGCCATCACACTCTGCCTCCTAACAGGGCTGGATTTACATTTTGGGTCCCTCGTACCTGGTGCTCACCTGTCCCCCTCAGAGAATATCATTGGTATTAATGAGGTTTCTGATTTTTATGGAATCAGTCATCTACCTTGGTGTTCCATGAGCCTCTCACTGGATCAGCCATTTACTCCAGAACTGTATTCAAATATCGTTTTGAGGTAACTTTACTGGAGTATTTCCATTTTCTGCTACTTGCGCTCCACAACAGTTCAGAGGGAAATGTTGTCCTTTCAACTTGAGTTACTTACAGATTATTATGAACAGTTTTAGAGTCACTGCAGTTTCAGCACCTCCTAGTGGCTGTTCCTGATCGTTAGCTCACGTCATGTGACAGTGGGTTACTGTCCGTCCTGTAAGTTTACCTTTGCTAGCACCAGCTACGTTTCATGTTAGCTCATTAGCTAAATGTATATGTCAGTAATCTGGAGATTAAAGCGCTCTGTCGACGTTAAATGGATATTGTTTCAGTATTTAGACATTGGTCAGCCCACTGTCCAATGTGAGACAGTCAAAGTAACTAATGAACGTGGACAAACGTGTACACTGTCTGTGGAGGACGGTACAAGCACATAAGCTCCAACTCTTATCCAGCTGCAACATTAAAATGTTACTTACTGCATCCATAATAATGATAATCTGTTAGTGTAATAATACAACACACTCTGCATGGTGAGCAGGCTCCGTTTGATACTGTAGTGAATGTGATAAAAGAGGTCATCGGAGAGAAATATACACGTCATTTTACCTCTTCGATCTAAATATAATTTTATACTGTAGCTAAAGCCATCACAGGCCGCTGAGTTGTATCAGCAAATGGAAGACGTACTAAAAAGAGAAAAGGTCAACACTTTCTCCAACTACCCAGAGGAGACTGCAGTGAAGGAGCAGAGGAAGGTAAAATAACGAGAACGAGGGTGGTTGAACAAGTGACAGTTAAATGTACGGAAAGAAAGAAAGATGTAATGATAGAGGCAGACAGAAAGGAAAGAAGATAAAAACTTTGGTGTGAAGTAGGAGAAGGGATGCTTAGCATGATCAGTGTCAGAGGCTAAGCGTCTCCTCCTCCCATCTCTTTGCCGTTTGTCAGATTAGTGTTCAGTCTCACACCAGTGCCACGAGAATCCATGGTGACGGGCTGCCAGAGCGTTCCCACTGAAGTAGAGGAGTACTCCAGGAAATAGCCACACAGGGCTGCAAGTGGAGGGAAAAGTTACACAGTACTGAAGCTTCACCAACAATTATTATTATTATTATTATTTCACACTGTGGGGAATGTTCTATAGAATCATACGTCGTCCGATACAACGGATGATATCACTCCTGTCACAAAGAGGTGATCACTCTGCTTTCAGGAGGCCGTGACCATCCAGACAAAGCCCCCCCCCCACCCCCCCCACATCACTGTTTGCAGCTGTGATGTAAACACAACAGACTTGTTGAAGTAGCTCTCTCCTGGAAACGGCGGGTAAACTAGTTACACAACATTCTGCAGTTTTCAGTTTGTCGGCCTCCGTCATGCTTAAAGCACAGAGCAGCTCTGTAGCAATAATACATGTGAATCCCTCACTGGCTGTCCTGGATACCACGACTCCTCCAACACACTTGTGAATGCATCAGCAGCATCAAGCTCCATTCAGAGATGTTGACTGCAGAGGCGGCGGCGTGTGTGATAAATAATCTCTAATTATGAAGTAAGAATGGGAGCTATTTGTATGATTGCTGTATATAATTTTGTCATTGGGTTATTGGTTATATACTGCTGTTTCCTGAACAGTGCATAGACAAACTACTGTGCTTTCTAAGCAAACAGACGGTGAGACACCTGCACAGAGGACATTTTAAAGTATGTACATTTTTAAATATGCAGCTACATTAAGCAGCTGGTTAGCTTAGCTTAGCATAAAGACTTGAAACGTGGGGGGAACAGCTAGTCTGGCTCTGTCTAAAGGAAACAGAATCCACCTCCCAGCAGCTCTAAAGCTGATTAACATCTTATATCTGGTTTGTTTAATCTGGACAAAAACAACAATTTGTGGTTTTATGGGGGGGTTGTTCCTCAACTCAGAGCAACTCACCTATTCCTGTGGAATCGGCTCCCAGTTTGGGTCCGGGAGGCAGACACACTCTCTACTTTTAAGAGGAGGCTTAAAACTTTGCTTTTTGATAACGCTTATAGTTAAGGGCTGGCTCAGGCCTGCCTGGACCAGCCCCCTAGTTATGCTGCTATAGGCCTACACTGCTGGGGGACTTCCCATGATGCACTGAGCTTTCCTCCTCTCCCTCTTCATCTTTGCACATTCATCACAGTCCAATGCATGTTACTAACTTTATTTCTTCCCCGGAGTTTCTTTGTGCTTTGTCGACTCGTAGGTCGCTGTGGATCGTGGTCCTGGTACGCCTGGGTGCTGCTGCCATGGGCCTGCCTGACTCTCATCACTACAGTTATTATGTTTAGTCGTAGTTCTGTCACTATTAAAGCTCCTATTATTAATCTCAGCTAACATTACAGCTACTTCTACTGTTAAGTGCTGCCATACATCTTTGCCTACCTATCTGTCTGTCTGTCTGTCTATCTGTGTCTCTATGTCTACCTCTCTGTCTCTGTCTCTGTCTCTCTCTCTCTCTCTCTCTCTCTCTCTCTCTCCCTAAAACCCAACCGGTCAAAGCAGATGACCGCCCACCTAGAGTCTGGTTCTGCTCGAGGTTTCTGCCTCTTAAAAGGAAGTTTTTCCTCGCCACTGTCGCCAAAGTGCTTGCTCATGGTGGGAACTGTTGGGTCTCTGTAATAACATTATAAAGAGTCGGTCTAGACCTGCTCTATTTTGTAAAGTGTCATGAGATGACTTTGTTGTGATTTGGCGCTATATAAATAAAATTGAATTGAATTGAATATTAAACCCTCAAAGTTTCACGTTCCATGATTCTAAAGGATGACGCGGTGGCTGAGAACCACCTGACACCAAAAACTTGGTATGTTTATGGAACAGATGCTCTGCACAGTTTGAAATAATGCCGTCATATAATAAAGGCGCGAACTCCTCGGTTGTGTTCAGTCCAGTGGTTTAGTAGTTCCTCAGCAGCCTGACATTAAAATCCTGAGATTTGTGGATTAGGGGGCGTATTTGACTCTGGGAAGTGGATCCATCTCAGCTGGAGGCTGCAGCCTCAGCAGGCGTCCTCTTCCTCAGGGGGAAACTTCCCACCGCCGGCAGCCTCGTCATCAACTCCTTCTCCACCTTTCTCCCCTCGTCTCTGGCTTCCTCTCTCTTGTCCTTCCTGGATCTTTTCTCTGTCTCTCTTTTGTCTCCCCATGTTTTTCCCTTTCACTTTCATTCTCCATCTCACATTTTCTATCTTTCTATCGCTCCCTCTCTTGGGTTCAGTCTCAGCAATTAACAGCTAGTGTAGCAGCGCTGTGTGCAGACCAGCAGCTCACAAGTTGGATATATTTTCTGAGGTCTGAAAGGGAACGTGACCTTTTCAGTTTGGATCAAAACCACAAACCTCACATGAGATTTGAAGTGAGATTTTGATTTATTTATAATCACATGCAATCCAGTGTGATACGGCAGGCTGGATTGTAAAGGTTTTTTTTCCCTTTGCTCCTTATTTTTGACACGTATGTGATGTCTCACACGGTTACAAGTGAAGCAGAAGAGGTGCGCACCGAAGACTGATGTCTGGATAAATGAGGAGTTTGTCCTTCCGCTCGCTGCATACATTTCCATACTGCTAACCTGTTGCAGGTTCCCAGACTCCTTCACCTCCTCATCGCTGTTACAGACTGACAACCAGTGTGGCATGTGAGCTCTGATATCAGCCTCTAAGATCAGACTCGGAGACAGTAACAAAAACAAAGTGTGTCTTTCCCACTCTCTGTCTTTGAGGACTGACCCGAGGCTTACTGTCTGTTTCAAAATATGCAGCACAAGAACATAAAGTATGAAAATAATACGGTTCTATTATTGAGACACTTTAAGCTGACCTCGACAGGCGGTCTTTGTAACCACTAGACACGTCAAACCAAACTGAAGCTATAAAAATGTTTCAGCTTCCCGCACTGTAACTTTCCCTCTCTTGAAAACATATTGATCCATGTGAGATTTAAGACAACAATCTAATACATCTAATATCATTATTATGCACAACAATAATCCATAAATTACATGACTGTCCATATCAAACACAAGTAGAGAATCAGGCCTGCTGATATGATGGACTAAGACCACCAACTCCAGATCCTGGACTTCTGTTGGAAGAACATATAGTCTGATATTCTGTGACTTTAAAATTAAAAAGCAAACAGCAGGACCAAAGAAAGGGTGGAAGAAGTGTGATGCAAACATTTCTGGGCTCGTCCTGTACTATTTCCATGTTGGCGATGATTGTTGGAGTAATAATGAAAATATTTGGAATACAAGTCCTGAATAGACTGATGGCTCAGGATGAAAATCTCCTTAAAACACTTTTGGCTGCAGAAAATGGACTGAAACTGTCAATGAAATAAAGTGTATGGAGGAAATGACCTTTACCTCAAGACTTTGGTATTAATTATATGTAAAATATTACTACTTTTATATATAACCCATTTCACGTGTCATTGAAGAACCTGTTCTAAGTGTTGTGCAGCCCATGTCAGCCCAATAAAAATACAGTTACAAAAGAGGAAATCTGCAGCACAATGTCATGGGAAGGTCCTGCTTCAGGACCTGATCTCAAGTCTGTCTGAAGAAAGTCATTGTGTAAGAAAGATGTAGTTTTAAGACCTTCCTGCAGCTTTGTGCTGACACGGTGCTTTTGTATAAATGAAAACCTGTTTAAAATCATCATACAACCTATGTGGCCAGGTAATACTGTAGCAAAGAAAAAGTGAAGAGAGAAACCGTCCTACAGGTTACCCGGGCCATGACTCTCATCATAAAGCCAGATTCCTCTCCCTCCCACCTTTTAGTCCCTCTGATTGAATGGGTCTGCTGCCCTCATACCTGAGTTACCCAGTCTGCCCGTCACAGCCCAGTATTCTCTCCTGCCGTCTTTATGCCCAGAAAACGGCCATTTCCATAAATCATATGTCAGAAACGAGGGGACAAAAGGTATCACAGAGCACATCGAAGGGGACAATGTTTATTATCACCACCAACGGCCCTGAAAGGCAGATCCAAGGTCACACACTGAGCTCCTCTTCTAGTTTGCATCTTGATATAGCTCCTGGCAGGGATTGTGTTTTAGAAAGTGCACCGCATGTCTGTGAAATGCGTTTTTTAGGAGAAGAAAAGGGCAGAAATTGACGTTACAACAAAACGCTGGCAGTAGGATCACCGAGGCTTTCATATGATTTTGATTCCAGAAAAGAAAATCAGATTTGGCTGCTTCCTATTAAGCTCCTCACTGTTGTAGTTGTGTATCAAGAAAAAAAGAACAAAGGATTCACATTTTATTTGCAGTCAAGATCTTCATCTTAACAGAACTGGCACAACAAACGCAGCTTTATATCCTTGTCAACATCTTGTTTGATTCGACAGCTGTTGTCTGTAGTGACTAAACACTGCATCTTAATCTAAATGCCGTCATTAGCATGAATAAGGCAGTCAGTGCCATTCTCTGATCTGCAGGGTGGGCCTTATGGTCTCACATGAGACAGTATCTTGTAAATCCTCACTTTTCTTAGGCACCTTAAAGGAAGAGCTCGACATTTTAGGGAAATACATTATTCACTCTGTGAGTTAGATAAGAAAATGAACAGCGCTCTCATGTCTGGACAGTAATAAAGCTGGAGCTAGCAGGTGGTTAGCTTAGCTTAGCACGCAGACTGGAAACAGGGTGTAACAGCTAGCTTGCCTCTTTTTGTACAGATTAAACAAACATGTTATATTATAACATGTTGGTCAGTGAGCTTTAGAGGTGCTGGGAGGTGGAGTCTGTTACCTGTGGACAGGTAACCAGCTGCTGGCTGCTGCTGTACAGACATGAGACTGGCGTCAATCTGAACATGTGATGACGCACGGTGACCGTCTGAGGACAGACACCACACCTGTGGACTGACTGAGATACTGACTTACAGCAGATACAGTGGTGCTGATGGTGCTGCTCCGGCAGGATGATGATGATGATGAAGATGATAATATATAGTCATCATCTAAATAGTTCTGTGCAATTTTGTGTCACAGGAAACCAAGAAATAGGAAAGAGTGAATGTTCTCACTGATGGCTGACAATCAGGCCAGAGGAAGACGTGTAAACTGTCAGCTCCAGAGATCGACCGAAGACAGGAACGAAGGCAGGTGGTTCAGTCCTATCTACTGACATGAGATGACAAAGATTTGTAAATGAACGTACCGCTGATGGTGGCTCTCTTCGGCAGGATAGTGACGGCTCCGACCGCAGCGTCCTCCAGCTGGTGGATGGGGCTGTTCTTGGCCCCCCAGCTGTCTGAGCCGATCCACAGGAAGTGACCGACCTGGTCTGCACGCTTACTGGCATCCAGGATACCCCTGGATTCAAACATACACCGTCACTGAGTCACGTGCAGCGTAAACATGTGTGTGTGTCTATGACAGCAGTCATATTCAGAACCATGTGTGCAGGCATGGAACTGAACATACATCTGACACACCAGAATCACTGGGTTCAAATTTCACCCAGTTTGGGTCAATATTCTAATGTCCTGATGCCATACTGGGTTGACTGCTCCCAGTAACCAGGGGTGACTTTGACCCAGTGTCAGACGCAGCGAGCGAGTTTTACCTTAAAACTGTCACAAATCTGTTGTCAGTCGCTCAAAACAATGTGAATGAAACTGTAAAGGATACACATATTCATCAATTAGAGATAGTGACATGCCTGTTTTAAGAACTAGAGTAGATTATAACCGATATTCTAGTTTACAGTAATAACTCTGTCGCCGGGTCAAAACGAGCCCTTGTCCTGGGTGGTTTTCTGTCTATGTGTAAAGTTATAAAAGTATTGTGTTGGTGCTTTATTGACCCAAATTGGGTTCATTTTGACCCACTGATTTTTAGTGTGTAGCATTAATGACACCGACAGTGCTTCAAAAAAACAAACCAAACAAAAAAACACAGCTGTGTTTTAATTTCTTGGGAAATGTACCTCATCCTTTGTAATTAAATGAACATCAAAACAGCTGGATACCATCGTTCATTAGGTTCATTATACCTGACCTTAACTTCCAACAATGAAGTGTGTTATTTACCTGATGTCCTCATCAGAGGCGAACAGGATGACTGCTCTGGCGTACCGAGTGTCCAGCAGCAGACGGATGATTTTATCAAAGTCGGAGGGTTTGTGGTCATGAGGGATCTTCAGTGACTGAGCTATACAGATTCCACCTGAGGACACAGAAACAAAGGGCAACAATAAGTCACCGTCTCTCTTCCTGAACTTGTGCATCTCCTTTTGAAATGGGAAAAGCGTGTTATTCATTGATTTCATTGTTAAAGAGTTTAACCTTTAAGAAACATCCTTAAAAGAGTTCTTCGAAGAGTTCGTCCAAAAGGTTGAAAGTAGTAAAAGTTACTGCAATTGAAGAAAAAGAAGGAAAATGCAGCAGAGCACACCAGAGGAAAGAGCGCTCTGCTCTTCTCTCTCTGCTGCCTGACATTTCATGAAACCACCATTTCTGCACACACTCGTCTGAAAAGAGGCTGCGGGAGCTGCAGCCTGAGACATCGCTAGTTTCAATAAATGTCACTCAACTGCACAAGAAAGTGTGCAGCTTTTTTAGAAGTGTTTTCTCTGCTCAACGTGCCCCAGCACTCAGAATGACATCACATGCCTCCGTACAACATGTGATGTAAAGGATTTCAGAATCTGTTACATATAATCTACAAAACCTTTCTTTTCTGTTGAGTGCTGGGCTCAGCTGCTCCAACAACAAAACCCACAATCCTCTGCTCCATGAAATCAGTTACACATCAGTTATAAATCTCCAAGAGGCGGTCCGCCTGCACGAGGCCGACAGTTAGCTTTGTACTCTCTGATGTTTCCTGACCGTCTTTCAGATTGTTATTAAATGATGTTTTTCTTCTGATGACGCTTCATGACAATCCTCCAACAGTTGTTGAGAAATCTGAGTCTGGACCAAAGTGGTGGACCGACAGACTGACAGTCATCCATAGAGACAAACTAAAAACATTTAATTTTCAATTTTGCCACATTTAAATCTCATGACCGCTTCATAACGATGCAAATCAAACTTCTGACCCACTCGCTAACTGTTTGCAACACCCACTTCTGCCAATGACATTTGGCTCACGCAGGATCTTATGAAAAGTAGCGTGAGGACTTTGCACAAAGAGTTTGGCCTTTAAGGCGGCTGCTTTCATTGAAGCGAGACGAGAGCAATGCCAGTCAGAGGTTCTCAGTCCTCCTAGAATCACAAATTAGATAAGATATTATGCCACTTACAAAGGGCACTTGGGGACAGGCAGTGCCAGCTTTGGTACATCAGTCCTCATACTGGACCTCGCAGACTGGGGATGGATGAGGGCTCATTTGCACCACAACTCGGTTTGCATACATTCTATTAGTGAATGTGATCCAAACTATTCTTAGCTCACCCTCCCATCGAGTGTGGTGCACTGCAGTATCTTCATCTAAGTCTTGATACAGAATGTGTAAATAATGCAATCTAATTATTAAATAGAGGACAGTTAAGCAGAATATCAGAGTTCAAGTTGTTAAGAGATATCAAGCATAATAGAAAATCTACTTCTTCACTCGGGTTAAACCTGTTCCTGCTCCTTAATATTGACTGCATGTAACATTTCCTGGTTGTGGCGAATACAAGTCAAAGGTCTCAGTCCTGATGGGTTCACACAGCCTTTCTAAAAGTTGGCAACACGCGTCCACATTTATTACCACAGACAGCAGATTAAAAAGACCATCTTTAGAGCAAAGATACCTACAGAGTTAACTAGCTCACAGCTAACAGCTAACTCCACTAGCCTACTGTGGACACTGTCCCCCGACAGCCCATCAGTCCTTTCAGCAAGCTGACGGAGAACGGGAGCTGACGGGTGAGAAAGGGAGCTGACGGGGAACGGGAGCTGACGGAGAACGGGAGCTGACGGAGAACGGGAGATGACGGAGAACGGGAGATGACGGGTGAGAAAGGGAGCTGACGGAGAACGGGAGATGACGGAGAACGGGAGCTGACGGAGAACGGGAGCTGACGGGTGAGAAAGGGAGCTGACGGAGAACGGGAGCTGACGGAGAACGGGAGCTGACGGGTGAGAAAGGGAGCTGACGGAGAACGGGAGCTGACGAAGAACGGGAGCTGACGGGTGAGAACGGGAGCTGACGGAGAACGGGAGCTGACGGAGAACGGGAGCTGACGTTGTTACAGAGACACAAACATCAGACTGTGACAGCGCAGGCCGCGGCCCACCTCCTGTACTTCCTGTACTTTGAAGGACTTGAAGTACCGTGTGTGGCAGCAGCTCCATGTTTCTATGGTGAAACATTACAAGAGCTCTGATGTTCAAGTTATCAGTATGATGATCCAGGTTAGTAAGTTACTAATATTATTTACATTATTAATAATCAGCTTGTTACGCAGCAGTAAGTCCATGAACAGTGTAACTAACAGGTGAGTGTCCTCTAATGAAGAAATATTGCGTTAACACACGTTTTGAACGTCCACTCAGACAACATGTGTTATGATATCATATTGTTATGAACACGTCTAGTAGCTGATCCCAGAGCTGTGCAGGAGAACTGATCTAATAGATGTTTGTCTCTCATGTTCTTCCAGCTCCGTCCTTCAGCTGAACGTTAGATTGTAAAACTGATCAGATTCTTGATCAAACGCAGATAAAGGTGATCACAAGCTGCCGACGTCAATCTACACAACATGTTCACACTTCCTGTGCAGACAGGAAGTGAAAAAGCTCCTTGTGGCTGAAACACATACGGTCTCTAAGCGTCCTCCGTTTCTCAGCATGGTGGATTTCCAAACGACAAATCAAAGTCACAAAAGTTTCAGAAATTCAACTCTTGAGTTCTTTCCAGAAGAGAGATGTTGACCTCGGACACCTCTTCACCCCCACCTCAGCGTCTGTCTTCTATCAATAATGAACATGTGCCAGAAGATTGCAATGAACCACCAACTGGGAACTCAATTCCAGCGTTCAGAGGTTAATACAGTCGTCACAGGGAGTCAGCAACGTGAAACAAACACCACACCTGGGTCAGTGTTTGTCGCCTCTCCTTCTCTCTGGTCTTCCTTTTCCTTTTCTTCCTCCCTTTCTTTCTGTACATCTTTCATGTTAGTTCTCTCTCACTTTTCTCTTCTCTTTCTTTCTCTTTACGTCTCTAAAGTAAATTCTGTCTCTTCCTTTCCTTCTTTCATGTCAGTTCCTTCTTAAGAACAAAAATAAAAACGTTGGTTCCTTCTTTCTTGTTTGTTCTTTATTTCTTGCTTTCTTCATTTCCATAAAATGAATCATCTCTAAATATTGCAAAAAGTGGAAAGATGATTTCCCAGTTGGGGTGATGGTTTAATAAAAAGTGAAATAGTAGTATTCTGGTGCAGTACAGGAAGTGCAGGATACATTTTACTGTCCTGTCTTCATGACGGTCTTCGTCTGACAGGCTATCGATACAGGGAAGAGCAAGATGTCTATCTGAGGCCTGAACAACATAAATACATTGATCATGTTCTTCTTTGTTGCTCTGTCTGTATTGAGTCAAGTATTGTAACTGTCCTTACTGGAGGCAGCAGGATCATAATGGCCTCATGACTGCAAACCTCAGGTCAGTGTGTGTTGGAGCAGCCGACAGAAGAAGTGAACGAGCTCATCATCTCATCACCAAGAAGACACTTCAGCTCCTGTTCCCGCTGTAGAAACACCAATTATTATCTAATGCCAAACATAATGCTGATGCTGTTCAATTACTGAGAATGTCCTGCTGATCCCTGATGTCAAAAATAATGCACTTAACTAATGCAATCAAATATTGATTTCTGTTTGCCTTCTTTAACCTTACGTTAGCATTATCTGTCGTTAGTGTTGTTTTATCGCCTTTCTGACTTTGTCTAGTTTTGTCTGAAACCTTTTAATACAGGTCTCCCTTCCACAAGAGGTTTCCATCCTCAATGGGACCTAAACAAAAATCATCATACATAATCTTTAGACTTAGTTTGCACCCTAATTCACAAAAACATACTTTTGTGTGTTTCTATTTAAATTCACAATCAAAAATTGATGGTCTGCATTTTCTCCCTTTCTTTCTGTACATCTTCCATGTTAGTTCTCTCTCCCTTTTCTCTTCTCTTTCTTTCTCTTCAAATGAATTTAAAGTAAATTCTGTCTCTTCCTTTTTCTTCCTTTCCTTCTTTCATGTCAGTTCCTTCTTAAAAACAAAAATAAAAATGTTGGTTCCTTCTTTCATGTTTGTTCTTTATTTCTTGCTTTCTTCATTTCCATAAAATGAATCATCTCTGATTATTTTATGGAGTAAAACTGAACAACATCCTTTGAATAGTCATTTATGTTCTTGCCAGTTACGTCTTTGTGTGGACAGACTTTTGACTGCTACATGACGTCACGAATGTAAAGCTTGATTAGGAAAGATGATTTCCGAGTTGGGGTGATGGTTTAATAAAAAGTGAAATAGTATTCTGGTGCAGGATACATTTTACTGTCTGTCTGTCTTCGTCTGACAGGCTATCGATACAGGGAAGAGCAAGATTTTCAATCTCTATTAGGTAGTCTTCATGTTAGTGGCGGACTCCGCCATTCCCACTCTGGATTCAAATTGCCTTTACACACACACGAGGGATTGACATGAACGTGTTACTGGCTTACATGCTGATATATATTCAACTGGACAAACAGTCAGTTGGGGTGGCTTTTATTGTGAAGGAGTCACAGGAAACAAAATGCACCCTGTAAGCGTCACAGAGTAATGTCACTTACATGTACATATAAAAGGGTTAGTAGGAGTTCAGTGTTGTGCTGACAGACACGTTACCATGACGTTCTGATGAGACCTGACCTTCCTGTTAAACTGATGAACTCAAACAATTAACTCACAATAACTTCAGAAATAAGTGAGTTCTCTGAACGTGCCATGCTAGCTGCTCTGTGAGGCTGTACTTTGAGCTAAACGCTAACATCACAATGCTAACATGCAGGTATAATGTTTAGCATGTTCACCATCTTAGTGAAGCGTGCCGAGGCTACAATTACAATTCATCCTGAGGGCAGGTGAATGTCTGGACCAAAGCGGTGGACCGACGGACTGACGGAGCTGCTTGCATGTCTGAAAAGTCACCATTGTGACTTCTAAATAGAATTCAATTCAGTCAATTTATGGTCCTGAGGAATTTATTGTCCCTCAGTTTATTCATCTGATTAGATACCAAACCTCATTTCTCTGCTGCGGTGCTGAACAGAGTTTATCTGTTCGTGCAGGAAACAGACAGACAGAAATGTACAGCCCTTGTGCAGCTCGCAGTGAAGTGAAGAGAGACAAACATTAAGTTGATAGACAACCCTCCTTAATTAGGTTGTTCAGGGGCTGTTGATGTATTACCTTATCACGGTGCTTTAGGAGCATTCAGAGTGTTCTGTGGAAGTAAATGTTTGCAACAGCAGATACTTCTCATCATTACCTGCTGATATATGTGCTCTGCTAACACAAAGTGTGGGGAGCTGCAGCCATCCTAACAGAGTCCATCTGAGGCAAAGACAACACATCTTATACTGAGATGAAACAAACCAATCATGAACATTTTATTTGTGCTTTTAAGGTGGATTTGACGCAAGCGGTTGATGAGAGTAGATACTCACTTGTTCTGGAGTATTTTGACATTGTTGGTTCTTTTAATTCAATTGATTTTTTTGTCCACTTGTTTTCAGCAGAAAGAAGTTTTAAATTAAACTGTGATGAGCGCTCGCTCGTCAAGTTGACTGTAGAGGCTCCAAAGTCTCTACAGTCTCTGATGCCCCCCCCCCCCCCCCACTAAAATTGTATGATGGAAGAATTATTTCTGAGGTTTAATATTGAAAATTCCTGATCTGTCTTTTATAAACAGATTAGCTTACATGTCAACATTCAGTGATATCACTGATATATGCACATGTGCTTCCAAATCATTCATTTGGCTTCATGAGGGCTTCAAGGACACAGAAGATAGGAAATTCATTCCATCTGTTGAAAACTCCATGCAAGCCTTCATAATATATCGCCATGACTCCTCATCTCAAATTCAATTGAAAAACTGAAGTGTGCTCGATCAATGCGTGTATGGGGAAAGGGTATTTGGTGTGGGCCCAACATTTTATTCAATCCATGAATAAAACATTTGGCAGTGGTCAAAACCATGGTAATCCTCCCAGAGCTCATATTTATACTGTCTCTATATGAATGTACATCTCTCTGCATCAGGTCTGCATTACCTCCTCATCTCCAGACAATATGAAAGTGTGTCATGGTAGATCACATTTAAAAAGGGTTACAGGATTTTGAAAAATGAAAGTGGTTCTATACTTGTCAATCTTGTCTCTGTGTAATCCTATAAAATGTTTAATGATGGTAAGTTCAGAGATTCCAATTCAGAAAAGTCTCATTTCCTCGCCTCTTAACAGAGAGGCAGAGTCAGGGTGCTCTACAGGCATGCTGCTAAAGTGTTAATAATTACTCCTCCACCAGTTTATCATGTGACTCGTGTAGCGCTGTCAGACTCATGGTGGACAGCTTTTCTAAAAAAAGGATCAAAATCTACGCAGCAGAACTAGAGACATGGACTGTTTTATTCCACAGCCTCAAGGCTTTCTGCCAGAACACACAGAGGAAGTCAGGAGACGTAGAATACAGAGTCCAAGAGGGGAGAAGGTTGTGGCGGATGAATGGTGGATGCCCAGGTTCAGAGATCCACTGGCACTTCTGTAGCCACCAGGAAACAACAAAGGTGAATGGAAATGGAAAAAACTTAACTGTAATTTTGATTGGATCTCGTGTTATCTGAATGTAAGAAGAGTGTTTTTGTCTGTGGGACTTTTCTGCTCCGAGCAGTGAATTTATTCTGAGAAGCTGCTGAACCAGAGAAATACTGTTGTTTCTGAGCATCGCAGCTGGAATCGTTCCACATGTTGGCTGCATGAGGCTGAAGTCAGGAGAGCAAACAGGAAGCTTTTCAATACTGGAAGCTCACATTGCATCAGTGCACTTACAAAAGCAAACGTTGGTGTCTTTGGTTGATTAGTCTTGCGAGACCAATTGGGGCCGACTGCGGTTGGTGTTGAAGGAGGCTATTTACTTTACTTTTATGCATCTTTTGAGGGCTCACTTATGCTACAGATCAAAATTTGCATAAAAGTCTTAGTCTCTTGAATAAGAGAAGATTCTTAGCAAATGAATAAAATCCTGTACACACTCGCCAGCCAGGCCTGGTCTCTCCTGCAACCTGCTGTGACGCTGAGCACCAGTAAGATTGGCTTGTCCAGATCAGAGTGATCAGTGGTATGCTGTGGTGTCATGTCCATTCACACTGAGTATGTCTAAAGAAGCATGTCCCCACATCACATATTGGATTTCTACCATCCCTCCATCAGCTGGTGCTGTATGAGGTGCCACAGTGCAGATCCCAAGTCAGCCAAATAGGCCCGTCAGTCAGGTGGGAGACTGTAGTTTTATCCCAGACAGTATGTTCCATGTTTCACATACACCAGACCTGACGCCCCCTTCAGGCTGTTTAACACCAAACGTAACTAGAGACTGTCGCAGCAGCCAACATGCTGCCGTCCGACCACACCCACATACTAACATACTGGGATACAGTGAGCCAGTGGCCCCCTCCCTACGTCCCACCACACGCTGTGGTGGAACTGAACCAGACTGAGCGAAACTCTTCCTGAAGAGCTGTAAAGTTTCCAGCTCGAGTCACGAATCCTCAGTCAAAGAAACCCTCTTTAATTGACCTTCTCAGATGAACATGTCTTCCTCTAAACAGCAGCTGACTACTACTCCCACTTCTTCTACTACTGTACTCTGCGATCCAGAGGACTCCCAGCCAGACAGCCCTCATAAAGCCCCACGACTTATTGCCTCCTCTGCAGCTTGCCCACTAACGACACTTCCGCTCGGAGCCAACCTGAGAATTTATCTGTATTACTATGACTAAATATTGATCCAGGTGATCATTCTTTGCTTAAAGTATGTCCACGTCTGTGTGTGTGAGTGTAGTTGGGCCATGCAGGGGACTGAATTATGGCCTCATTCCAGTCCAACCACCGAGTGTTGGAGTTATGGCGACGAGTGTCAAAACTTGCAAGGTCGAAGTGTGAGGCACCGGCAGGGTGTCGTCAAGGCTGAGCGGTCAGAACGACTGCTGGAAGCGAACACAGTGTCGGGATCCAAAGGGGCTTATCACAGCCTCATAAGTCTCCCGCTGTACAGCACAACGCGGGGGCTGCTTGGGTCGCCTTTAACCCTTTAATGGTCCAACTTATTTCACTGAGTTAAATAAAGGACAAGAGCAATATGTCAAACCTGGCAAATAAAACATCGAGGTCAAAGTTATCAACTGTTATTGAGTCTAGATTTTAGTGATTGTTAGGCGCTCCCTCCCCTTGTCCCTTTCTCCCCCTTTTCTTTGCTCTCTCCCTCTCAGGTGCTCCTGGTTGGCGATCAGTGGGTGGCCCTGCCCCCACTATTTAAAGAAGGCTGGAGGAGAAGGAAGTCTCTCTCTGACTGCCTTAGTGTTGATTTCCTTTTGCTCTTTTTTGAGTTTACTCCTTTTGAGGATGGAGGTCCAGTTTTCGTGGCTTTTGTCTGTTAGTTTAGTTTACTCTTTTCTGTAGTTTAGGGGTGGAAGCTCTGGATTGTGTGGTCGGCCCAGACGTCCAAGCCTCCAGACTCCCATTGTTTCGGTGAATATGTGGCAATTTCTTTTTGTAAAATAAAATCTTTTTTGCTTTGGCTGGACCTTGGGTATGGCTTCCTTTTAATATGTTGCTGGTCAGAAGGTTGAGCCAAATGTTTTGTGTTTGTGTGAAAAATCATAATGATATAATATGTTATATATCATTATGATTTAAAAATGAAAGATTTATCGAACAGTCAGAGTCCGTGGTAATATTCAGTTTTAGTAAAACATCCTTAGCAATACTTCCCTTTTACCATTAATAGACATGTCAAAGGATTGTGGTCATTTCTGTAAACCATGTTCTGTCCAGTAAACCTTGTGAAGCTCAACTCCATAAGGATTTCCTATAAAACTCCACCATAAACAGAGGCCGCATGACAAAGCCACCTGAAACTGTCTGGTACTGAAAACCGCAGATATTTACACACAACACACACTTCAACCGAGTGCTAGAGATGCTCAGTAAAGTACAAGCAATGTTTAACAAGATCACGTGTTCACGATCCACCAAACAGCAGAGAAGAAAACACTTGAATGAGCTTTGAGCTTTTTGTCACTGAAGTTTTTCCTTTTGTGGAGTGACGTCCGCTGCGTCACTCCTGTCACAAAGCAGTGCATGAATCTAGCTAATGTTTCTTCTTGTGTTGGAAGAGACCAGCACTTTTCTTGCAAGATCATTTTCTTATTTTATTTCTTTTTAACAAAGTTTCCACGGAAAGTTCCGGACGGGTTCACGGACTTCAAAAACACAGGTAGGACGGAGCGAGGCCATTTAAGTCTTTATAGTAGGGGTCGAGGAGGGAACTCTAAATGCCAATGTGGACTTCAGTGCTTTGCAGACAGAAACATCTCCCTGTGAAAGAAAGCTCACTGTTATGGCTGCTCCGGTCCTGAGGGAGCCTGTTTCAAAGGAATGATCCTCTGACCTCAAGTTCTACCCTTTTATCTTCTTCTCTGAGCCGAAAGGAAGTGAGATTTTCTTTTATTGTGGTGGTTAAAAAAACAAGAGAAGACTTCAACCAAATCCAAAGCAGAGAAAGTCGATGTGTCACTCTGTGTTTCTGTCACTCTCTCCCCATCTCTGTGTCTGTTGTACCATGGAAACTGCGCCTCAACCCAACACACACACACACACACAAATACACTGCAGACGGATTCTAATCTATGATACTGCCTTTCGGTTTGGAGTCAGAAAGCACTTAAAACTTTCCCTCTGATGTACTTTCTGTGTTCCACAGAGTGTACCTGGTAAAGTTTTCGTCTGGAAAACATTAAAAACTGTTTTAAAATACATGAAGAATATCAGTCTGACAAAGGAAAAGAGCTCTTACTTTAAGGGAAAAGAAAAGGGTATAAAGTATGAGAGTCTTATGTAAAAGAAAGCACATTTTACAAATGCATATTGACAGAGATGAGGTTACTTTGCAGACTGTGACTAACTGAGAGAAAGAAAGAAAGAAGAGGAAGACGAAGAGACAAGAAATGACAAAGAGGTGGTGTTAACAGAAGGACCCACTGTTTTATTCTTCTGATTTGTATTTATTTAAAACCTGAAAATCTATAAATTCTGTGTTAGGCCCTGAGACTCCAGGAACTCAACTCCCCCTATGAGACATAGATTGAGTCACATTTGCTCAAAAGTTAACTACTTTGGGGGAAAGTTAAAGTTATAATCCTTAAATTTACATGTAATCAAAGACCCAATTTTGATACTATTAATGATAGATATTTTTTCAGCAATAGCCATCAAATGTATTTACATTCAGTAATTACCCCTCTATATAGTAGTTTTAAATGTTAGTGGCAGAGTCCGCCATTCAGATTGCCTTCACACTGACAAGAAACAATGCAGCATGTAAACCAGTTTAAGTTTTTAATTTGATTAATATCAGCCTCACTGCTTACTGTTCACTCTCTTACAGACGTATCAGAGCTGGATTAAGCTAATGCTAATGCTAACACAACATTTCCGCCTGCTGCTTCACATTAAAAGACTTCAACTGGCCACACACTGGGTGACTTTTATTGTGAAGAAGCCAGAGGAAACTAAATGTATTTGTGTCTGAGACATACACTGTATATAAAGATGGCCGACATGACAGCTCCCCAAAAGTGAAGCCAAAACGCCTCGATCACCCCCTAGTGGCTGGCTGCAGTATAGGTCATAAGCCCCGCCTCCTCCATGTTAGTGGACGGGACATGGTCCAAACTAAAAAATCTTTTCCCAAAGATGGTTTCTGTTATTTCAGGTAGTTCTCATCAGCTGGTGTTTTTTCAAGTGTTCATTTTTCTGATAAGTTTGCTTTTAATTAGTTATTTGATGCTATAAAAAGGGGTCATGACTGACAGCTGTGATTGACTGGGGTGTGCTCACTATTGGGTCTGGAGTGTGTATGGGCGGGACCTCGACCTTGTGGCTCCACCCCCCGATTGCTACTGCGCAGACTCTGGCAACGAATGACATCACCAACGCATCGTCCATCTTTATATACAGTCTGTGGTGGAGACGCGTCGTCCACCTTTATATACAGTCTGTGGTGGAGACGTCCGCCATCTTTATACAGTCTGTGGTGGAGACGTCCGCCATCTTTATACAGTCTGTGGTCTGAGGTTAGCACTGACTGCAAACGTTCAATGAAAATGTAAAAACAGTCATGTAGTTGATGTTGTTGATGTGTGACGGACTTCTTTGTGAGAACAACATGGGTTTGTTTGGCTGCACTGTAAACCAGTACACCAGCTGCTGTAACATTGGATTTCTGACAAAGCAGCTGTTAAATCAGTGTTTGATGTAGTATTAAACTGCTCCTGCAGTTACCACAGTAACCATATCCAAACCATACCAAATCAACTAGGACTAACATCTTAAGATTTACAACTTTAAAGGCCCTGAAAGCCCATTGTCTCATTATGTTCATTAATATGAGCGATGGGACGCTACAATAACTGGTTTGAGGACAGAAAATGGTCACATGCGTACAGATTGTTTGCTTATGTTGGCAGCACTGAAGCAGATTAGCTGCATTTGTAAATATTAAACTCTTCACAAATAATACCAAAGATTCTTTTTTTTGTTGAATTTTAACTTAATGTTTTATTCAGACACGAATATTTAATGTTTTAGAGAAATACTTTAGAACTGACAAAATAACTCACATCAGGTTTAGCACAGATTGATGAAAATTATTTTTGATTAGATTATTGTTACACTAAACATGCTAATTCAATTTGTGTCATGTTTAAATAGTATTTGAGGAAGTTGATTGGACATTATCCCTGAAACTATGTAATTTAGAAAGTCTGAAGTGTTCTCTCTTTAAAAATGTAGAAATATGTAGAAACATCATGAATATTTTACAGTGTTTGATCAAAGAAGTTATAAATGGTTTGCTTTGAGAGTGGATGAATCAGAAAAAGAGGGAGAGACGCTTTCATCATCAGAGCCATTTTACACTCAGGCCATCAGCAGAATATCAAAGCGCTGCATTTGTATTCACACAGGGAGAGAACACATAACAGGCTGAGTGTGCTTGTTAGTGATACGCAGGCGATAGCAGTGGTCAACTCCAGGTCAGATGGATTTGCATACTGCACTTCACAGCATTTGGTGGCAATTTACAGAATGTCAAAACACTGAGCTCTAAAAGAAAGCGTGACAGTGAAAGTTTCTATTGTAGTGAACGATTCTCTGCCAAAAAAACTCTCAGCTGTAAACACCTTGGGCACAGATCCTGGGGGGTCGGAGGGGACGATGAAGTTAACGCCTTAACCATCCTGTAGCACGTGAGTTGCGTCTTCAGTGAGTCTGCTGACTGATGGGACCGTAGGCTGGTGCTGACACAGAGGCCTCGATAAACTCTCTAAAGTTTTCTTTCTTCTACTCGGTGCTTAATGTGTCAGGGGGTCGCTGAACACAGAGAGGGGGCTGTTCCCATTTAACGCCTCGGTGCTAGCTGTTAAAACTAAACTGTCATCACAAACAAAGCATTATTTATTACATTTATTAATCAGATTCACGATAATCACTCAAGATCAGCAGAAACAGAAGAGAAGGAACAGCCGTTTCAGTGCTATGGACAGTGCCACAAGGCCCGGATCCTGCTCCGGCAGGATTAGCCTGAACCCTGTTTCTACCCATCAACAGAATGAAAATAAAAAATAAAATACCTGACGCTGTACTGCAACAAAGGTTTCATTTGACACAAATATTTTCATCAGTTATGCAGATGAAAGGAGGGTATGCCTCTCTGATTTATTGTAATCTACGTGAATGATGCAGATAAACAGATACAGAAGGGATTTCAGGCTTTCAGCTGTAACATCTGCTTCAAGTCACAATCACAGAAATGTCTTTAAATTTTGTACACGTGTTTCCCATGCAGACAATATATTTGGCCAGCCTACCCAAACACATATTCCTAAAAAATGTGTATGTTACATCTTCTTTCCCTTCCAAAAGTAAAAGAAAAACCTGAACACACAATCAAACACAAAATATAATTTAAGAGCCTGTTTATATGTATGTCTGTATGTATGTATGTGTGTATGTATGTGTGTATATGCAGTTTATATATGTATATGTATATATACAGTGTCATGGGGTATTTCATTTATAAACGACCTCACTACAGCCATGCTAGCAGCTCTGTGAGGCAGTACTTAGCATTTAGCTCACACATGCTGATGTTTAGTGTAAAATGTTCACCATGTTCATCCTCTTAATTTAGAGTGTTAGCATGCTAAGATTAGCTAATTAGCAGTAAACACAGAGTCCAGCTGAGGCTGATGAACATCATCAGTTCTGCAGGTATTTGGTCAGAATCCAAAGTGTTGGACACATGAACATGTTGACCTGATGGACCAAAGTGGAGGACCAACAGACACTGCCATCCATAGAGCCACGCTGCTAGCATGGCTAAAAACTAAGCTGCCACAGGGTCATTGTCTTTCCACTTTGTTGGCTTGAAAACATGTTAAAAGGCCATCATGTACTGGCATTACTATAAGTTGTGCCTTCCACTGAAATATCATCGGTGCTCTGTCAAGCACATCTCAGTGATTGTTCAGCACAAATCATTTCAATTTCAATTTTTCTCTTCTACCAGACGCCTTTTTAACACGAATGCCTTCATTCTGCCATCTTGAAATAAGTATAAAAAGGTAGTTAATGTCAGTCTATGAGACAAGTACGAATTGGAAAAGAAGAAAGTTTTATTGAACCCGGTTTATCTCAACACATTGAGCTGAGCTGCTCTGGTGACGGGAGGGAAAGAGAGGCGCGAAGAAGAAACAACAGGCAATAAAGTACAGAGAGAACCTGAACAATTGGAAAATAAATTACGAACTGAGGAGCCAGTAAATCGCAGAGGTTGGCCTAAGTAGGTCAAAGTGTCTAAATACAACTGAGGGTGTAACAAACCTCGTAGGACAGAGACGAAAGACAGAGGCTGGGCTCAGAAACAGAGATTGGAAAAGGACACGCAGTGAATGTCTTCTGAAGCTTTACATTACAGAAGATGCGTTGTTTACATCTCAGTGAAAAAGTCTGGTGCTGTTGTATTGGATTGCATTTTACTCGACAGGTGTTTTCTGCCTTATGACAAATTGCCTCGTGATGTATTTTGGTACTTCTTGATCTCAGTGCTGCATTCAATACAGTCGGAAATGTTAAGAGACATGGCAGGACACGCTTACAGTAAGAGCTGCCGCAAATAACGTTTTGACATAAAGTACGTCTTCATGTGTCCGATGCATTTCTTTCTTCTTCTTCTGAAACACTGAAATAGTGCTAATAGTGATCGTGCTACTCGTGTTCAAAAACTCCTCAGTGTACCTTTAAGGTCTTGCACCAACATCTACACTGTGGACAACACCTGAAAATGATGCAGATATTATATGCGATTGGAAGAATCTGACATTTTAATAATCTATTCATCAACCAAACATAATTCTGGTTTCAGCCTCTGAAATGTCAGCAGTTGCTGCTTTTCTCTATTCAGTAAATGTAATAACTGGTTTTGGACTTCGGACTCTGAGAACTTGTGACGGCCATTTTCAACATTTCAGACATTCATTAACTGAAAAGTAATTAATAGATCTACTGATATCCAAACAGTCATTAGTTCTGAATCTAAATTTATTCTGGGTGGTGTCAAACCAGTGTGAGGCCTTTCTGCTGTGCCTGCGAGATTGAACTGTGAAATATTAATGATAAGGCACCAAATGGAATAAGAACAATTCCCATGGGAGCGAAAGTTTCCGGGGCTGCGTTGGTGAAATGATGAAAACATGCATTCTTATGTACCCGCATGCCTTTTTTCTCACTGTGAATATTTCTCTGCTGCTTCTGTTCTCTGGTTTCAGGGTCAGGGTCTGCATGAAAAGGTTAAAGTCATTCTTGAAGGAGATGCCCACACACTGAGTCAATGCTAAAAAAATATTTCGCACAGGTGTGGATTGTAAATTGTTGAATATCAAGTATATGGTAGACTAGTATGAATATACTGTATATATAGACCAAGAGTCTACAGTCATGCTAGCAGTTCTGTGTCTGGATGTCTGTATATATGTGTACATTCTATTTCTTGTTGTGCTAATTCTTTATCTTGCTAACACTGTGGTACCCTGTAGTCCACTCAGTTCTGAGTCGCCTAAACGACCAGCAACAGAAGCTGTCAATCCAGTTGTCTTCTCTCTAACTTGAAATTGCAGCTTATTGGCAGTCGTGATGCATCACAGCGTTCAAACACACCTCCATGATCATTCATGACAGGGTGACCGGTTGAAACAGGGGTCAGCGTGGTGTATGGGCGTCTGCTGCTACGGGGATGGAAACCTATCAGACAGCTGACGGTCAAGATCAAGACCTCTCCTCCGCTCCCGCTGAGAGAGAGCTGGGTGAAGCTGCTCAATGTGACTTTCATTGTCTGCCCTCTCTGTCCATCATGCCATTAGTCTCCTCATCCTCGTCTCCCTCACGCTGTCCAGTGAGTCTCTCCTCCCTCTGCTCCTGTCCCCGCTCACCTTTGCAGATTGGAGTTTTGGTTTTACGAACACAGAGCTGCTCTGGAGTTAAAACATCGATGGAAGATGCTGTTAGAGTGAAGCTCAGTGGAAAGGCGAAGAGACGAGAGAGGAGGTAACCAACAAGAAGACATACATCTTATGTAACTTGAAGAGTGGCAGTTGACAACATGCTTTTCCCACACCCGGTGTAGTAGTGATGTAGTGGAAGGAGCTATTTTAGGCATGTCTACTTGCAGTAGGGGTACCTAAAGTTCAATTTCCCTACCGACAATGTTGGAGCACCTTTACAGTCTCTGATGGACACGGAACTCTCCAGAACAAAAGATGAAAGTAGCTGGTTCTTTGATAAAAAGTTATTATCCAGGAGAGTCCTGACTTTCTACATCACAGGAGAACAGGGCCCACCTGCCATTTCAGGGACACCAAGTGGTTCACATGACTCCACTGATCTACAGGTGGCAGTGACACCACAAGAAGCACAGCAATGTGCCAGTAAAGGCAGCGTAGAAGAAGAAGTAATAGTAGTTCGTTAGTAAATATATTCTAAATAAAGAAAAAAACCCACGGTGATATCATAGACGCTGAATGTATCAGGGGAACAGGTTCCTAGTATCCCTCTGACCCAGACCATGACAAGAAGGAACTTTTGGGATTCATGACTTCATGACCATATCTTCTTCTTCCATGTGAAGTTTACTTTCACCTCTAACCATCCTCTTCCCTTCAGTCCTGTTCCTCATTTCAATCACTACGTCTTATAGCTTGTGTAGCTGCAGGTTTGCCAACATACTGACTATGAAACTGAAAATGTATGCAAGTAGGTTGGTTTCTGTAGATTAACTGGTGTTCAAACTATATGCATGATAATATGTTTGTTTTTGTGTGAAAAGCTTGATTAATTATCCATTGTTCACAATAGTGCAAGCTACTGGAAAGGTCCTGTGGATGCTACTTTACTGGAGACTTTACTGCTATTTTCAGAGTTGGAGCGATCAAAGAGATTCAGACCTGGTTCTGTCACATGGGACCATGAACATCCACAGATGTTAGCCATGCTGGAAATCCCACTCCCCTCCAAACACAGCGATGAACCGCTGCTGCTTCCCCAGGAGGAATATCTCAAAATTAAAATTCACATTTTGCTTTTCTCTGCTGTCAGCAGGAACAATAAATAACTCTGTTACAATCTCCTACAGATGAGCTCTATTCTCATAGCCATAAGATAGTGTTAACACTGGTGGAAGGTAAGTAGATTCACTCAAGGACTGTACTTAAGTATAATTCCAAGGTACTAGTACTCTACATGAGTACATTTTATGCTACTTTATACTTCCAGAAAATATTGGGCATTCCAGGTACATTCAAAACATATAAAACAATAAAATAACTGGAATAAATAATTACGACAGACGAAAGTAAAACATAAGAACTTGAAATAAGAACAAATCAGGGCATTAAACTGCTAACAGTACATGAAGTATTCAAAGAGTAACTTAACATCTCCTGAAAATCTCTTCATTGCTGAGCGTCACTGGTTTAGCTCATCTTACTGCGGTGATGTGCAGGTGTACGCCACAACCTATGACTTCACTGTTGGGTGGTTACAGGTGCAACAAAGCACACCTCTGACCAGACCCAGCGTCAGGTGTGTGTCAGAGGGGAAACCGTCCTGAAACCTTCAACCAGACAGGGCAGCAAAACAGTGTTTCAGCCTGCTGTTACTCTTTAAAATTGGCTCCACCTCGAGCAGCTACAACAGAAAATGCTGCTTACACATGAAAGCATCAGTAATACTCTACATTGTAATATTAACACTCGTCATTTTACTGCATCATGGGTACTTTTACTTAGGATACTTTAAGTATATTTAGGGGATAACACTGCTCTATACTGAATGCAGGACCTTTACTTGTGATGAAGTATTTTTTCATTGTGTTATTGGTACTTTTACTTAAGTAAAGGATGTGAGTACTTCTGTGTAACATACATTTCATGCAGAGAATGGAGCACAGCAACATTATTATAGCCTGTATGATATCTGATCATCAAATCAGAAAGTCAACATGATATTATTATTTTCTCAAACTGGTTACAAAACTGTCATCAGTTAATCTTTGGCCACGAGGGGGGAGGAAATGTCCTGAACAGTTGCCTGCTTATGCATCCAGCAAACACCAAGCAACACTATCACCCCATGGAGCTGTTTCTGGCAACATAGTTCTAACTGATCAACTATGTTTACAAGCTTTGGTCTCATCTAGGGCCGATTCAATTACTCAATGAACCCAAAAGTCGATTGACAGAAAGATCTGCAACTATTTTGATGACAGAATAATTGTTTAAACAATTTATTTGTTTTATGCCAAACACTGATATCTTCTCAAAGGTGACAATCTGCTGCTAAAATTATAGCACATGTGATATCTTTACTGTGTACAGGTCTTGGACTGGACTCTGGACAGAACATGTCATATACAGTTGTCACCTGGAAATCCTGATGGGCATTTGTGATGTTTTATAGATTGTACAATAAAATAATTGACAGATGAATTGATAATGAAAATAATTGTTAACTGCTGCCCTACTTTCATCCCAGTGGATGATAATAAATGTATACTTTTGGACCTTTTTAGAGATGTCTGTTGTGTCTGATGTCAGTGACATTAACTGGTTAAATAAAGTAATAATAGTAATCTGAGGATACACTTTAAGCAGAAAAGTATGCTAATGGAGTCCACAAACTATTGCCCATATCCAATGAATAATTTTTGTACAAATACTGTCAGTACTGATTTCCCATGAGGCTCGGGGGAGATGCATCGTACATGCAGGGTGGAGGACTCCATAAGGGCAAAGCTGCGAGGCTAGCTGAGGCACATTTCTGCCTGCCAGGTCTCAGAAAGGGCTTTGCCTCATTAGAGATGATGAATGAGGAGACGCACTGAACACTGGGAGGCAGATGACCAGTCACACCACTACAGCTCCATTTACTCTTAATATTCCCCCTGCCCCCACCACACAGACACAAACATGTTCACACCATCTGCATTAATGCAGATGATTTAAAAAACAAAATAATGTATATATTGAGATGCCTTCCATCCAAAATTGAATGTATAGATTTGCATACTGCTTACTAAGTGTACTATCCACATTGAAACATCAAAACTAAAGAAAGATGGCTAAATCTCCTGCCAGTTTGCACCAAAATACTTATTAATGTTTGAAACAATGGGACCTTGACTGTCTACAGACAGAGGGAGACAAAAGCAGCTTCTCATGTCAGATTTGATCAGCTATAGCTAGTTAGCTAACTAAGCTAACGTTAGCTTCACGAGTTGGTTGAAAACGCCGTCTCCAACTTTTTAATGATTTCAAGCTGAGAATGAGAACAAGGATCCTGTAAAAAGGTCTATACTACACGTGATGGCTACATACATGACATCATGCTAACAGACTGAGGCTAAAGCTAACAGGTCCCAGGTCATAATATTACACTAACACACTGAGGCTAAAGCTAACAGGTCCCAGGTCATAATATTAAACTAACAGACCCAGGTCAGGATATCAAGCAAACAGGCCGAGGCTAACACTAACAGGTCCAAGGTCACAATATCAAGCTAACAGACTGAGGCTAACGCTAACAGGTCCAAGGTAAAAAGTCATCATCCTCACCAGCTGATGATCCATAGAAGACACTGAAATAAAGAAGCAGCCTTGTTTTACAGCGTAGAGCTGGTTAGTTATGTTGTTTAGTACCCAAATCACAGAGCAGGAAAGAGCTGCTAACGTTAGCCTAAACTGATAAAATAGTATCCAGAGCCTGCTTCCACACACAAATAATGCACAGTGGATTTGTCAGTTGTGAACACGATTTTGGCTGGATCAGGGTCAGTCCTAAAGACGCGTGACTGAAGTCTGTGACTTACTGAGTGAGTGAGTGATGAAGTCACACCATTGGTCGGTCGAGTGTTGGAGTTTCCTCATTGGCCGCTGCTCTTTCAAAATGAACAGGTGCAAACATTAGTAATGTATCATAACTCCAGATTCCATGACTATAGGTGCAGCCCTCAAGGCTATCGCTAGTGGGTTCATCCCTCTCTCTGAACACTTTTAGTCTACGCCCATTTACTATGTAGGCCCCACCTCGGCCTCACATTGTGTATACGTTTAGCTGAGACAGGGGGGGCCCAGAGCTTAGACGGCTGCACCTGTACTCATAGAACCTGGAGTTACACTATGTAACTAACATTGTGTTTCATATAGGCTTCGCCTCCGTGGTCCGTGCCCCACCGGTAACCACAAGCACACACCCGCTTCATGGGGAATGTGTCGCAGTGCATGGCTCATCACAGTACAACATGTGCGACAGTACAATACCTGATATTCACCATGAGGGAATGACACTGGTAAACAACATGAACCCTGCTGCTGTGGGACGTACAGACGATGGTTACTGTAAGAGTCCAGCAGACAGCAGAGTAGAGAAAACAGCTCACAATGAAAGCACCACAGTCCAGCCACACACTGGGCTCTGATCTATTGTAACCCCAAAAACAATGTAGTATGAAATAATTCCAGGTCTGCAACAACAGTGAGTAGTAAGTTAGTTAGCTGAACATGCTAACAATGGCTTCTTACGTCAGATGAACATGTTTAATCCATTCTTTACACTTCTTCACCTCCGCTCATGTTTTTGGTTTTTGTTTTGGCAGCGTATCGCATCACT
Source organism: Enoplosus armatus (assembly GCF_043641665.1). Lineage (NCBI taxonomy): Eukaryota > Metazoa > Chordata > Actinopteri > Centrarchiformes > Enoplosidae > Enoplosus > Enoplosus armatus. Next base: position 27,886,224 of record NC_092182.1, on the reverse strand, counting down.
TATACATCCATCTCGTCATTGCTGCTAGTAATCAACCTCCCTTTCTTTCCATAAGCTTTTCCATCTTGATCCTGCGTCAGGTATTCATGTTTGATATATGCTTGTTTGCTTGTTGCTACAGATGTCAGATTTGTATATATAAACAAATAATAAATATTCTCCCTCTTTCCTTCTTCTCTTCCTCCTCATAATTTCTAGTACTTCCTTTCTTTTGTTCTTCCTCCTCTTCCTGCCTCCTCTTCCTCTCCTTTATTACCTTCTCTCAGTGCTTCTGGTGATGAGTGGGTAGAAATAAACAGCTCTGGGGGCCATGAGCCCAGCCGCCCCCTCTCGTAGACCCATTCACCCCGGGGAGCTCATCAATTGACACTGAATTTGCTACAATAACTGCCAGCAAGAAGAATGAGGCCGCAAACACACAAGCAGCAGCTG